>NC_056726.1:918846433-919146433 GCF_019279795.1 Protopterus annectens
ATTTCAACATGACATATGCATAGAAACAAATTTCAATATTTATCAAACAATAGGACATATGTCCCAACAGTAGATTTAATTGTACACATACCGATTGAGTTGTCTATTTAGTTTATTGTTGCAGATATGGTGGGCCGGAGCAAAATGTCAATTAACAGCTTGTATATCCCTGTAGTTTTCATTACTTTCTTAGTCAGTGCTGTGATCTGTACCTTACAGGTATTATTACACTACCCTATGGCCTTAGTTTGGACAGTGGTATGGTTGTAGACAACTATATACAAGAACTGTGTTTTACCTGCAGTATACACCTCTTACCTGGTATACATGTGAAAGTATTGTTTGTTAACACTACCTGACTGTTTCTATGCATATTCCCAGATTCCAGGTTGATGTTATGCACATACCTCTCCATTTCTTATTGCACACACTCTGGGCATGTCTTGACAACATGCAAGTGAAATTGGGATATATTTTGACTATTGCCTCATAAACCTTTGGTGAGTTGCTAGAATGACAGGTTTGTTTCCATAGACATTTTCCAAATATTTACAGGCCTGATAGCCAGTTATATGACATTAAATGCTGCCTAAATGTCAGAGATTATCATGCTGATATGCCAGGAGGACAGGGTAACAGGCAGCAGATATGGGCCAATTATCTGGATATTCTGGACAGATCTGTACAGGTGAGGGGTATGATTCTGTATACAGCTTACTATCACTCCCGGGATTCGAACCATGGCTGTGTCTGCCAAAAATAAAATAGTGTACATCACAGTTGAGTGCTATATAGATATTACTGTGTATCTTTTCTCTGAATTCTGTCTATAAGTCTCCCGTGGTTTTGCAATCTGACCTTGTAATTACAATACTCTTATACAGGGTTTCCTAGACAGTTTTATTATGTAGCACTGTGTGGATGACAGTGATGATTAATACCTTACTATTCAGAGATACTGCAACAGTAACATGCCCTACCATACCAGACTAAACAGTACCAGTCTAGGATTTCAATCTTTTTTTTTAGGCACAGTTTTCGTATCTGACAGACCTGTGGGGGGAATGTTTGTTAACACTACCTGAATGTTGCCACACATATCAGGTTCCACATTATTATTATGCATGTACATCTCACTCTGTTACTGCACACACTCTCATTATAGCTTCACAACATAGGGGTGGAGTTGGGACATACTTTGCTTATTACTCTCATAACACATTGGTGAGTTGCTAGAGTGAAAGGTTTGTTCTTATAGATATATTTCTGACAGTTATGATGTCTGACAATCAGTCGTATGTCATTATTTGCTGCCTAAATTTCTGGGATCATCCCACTAATTTGCCAGGGGGACAGGGTGACAGGCATGGGACTTACGCCAATTATCTGGACTTTCTGACAATATCTGTACAGTTGTGGGGTATAATTCTGCATACAGCTTACTAGCACTCCCAGGATTCGAACCATGGCTGTGTGTGCTAAAAATACAACACTTCACATCTCAGTTGAGTGTGCTATTTGGATTATGGTTTCTATCTTTTCACTGTTTTCTGTCTAAGTCTCTCTCAGTTTTACAATATGACCTTGTGATTGCAACAGTCATATACAGACATTCCTACATATTATTTTATGTAGCACAGTGTGGGTAATAGTGCTTAATACAACAGTACTGTTAAGAGATTGCAACACTACTTTACCATATGATACCAGAGTAAACACAAGCAGTCCAGGATTTAGACCTTTATTGCCAGGCTGTTAACCTTTTATTTACATACAACTGATATGAGACTCTTCCTTCCATATTGTCTGGTTTATTCAGTACATGTCATACACAATACAGGTTTTATACTGGCAATTAACTTTCTACAACTTTTAGATTTATTTCTTATGACACTACATGCAAGATTATTACTAACCTGCCTCGCAATGCAGCCTCTGCAGCCTACAGGCATGGGCTTCCTGATTCACAGCCTGCTCATCTGCCACTGTCAAAGACATAAGAGGAATATTTAGCCATACCTATCCATAATATACATGATCTGGCAATTATTAAACAGGTAGTGGAATGATACTTACATATGGCTGGGACATCACCCGTCTGCCTAGCCTCTTGGATCCACTGATCCAAGAGCACCCTCTTTCTCCATTTCAAGTCAGCATAGTGATGCCTGACCTACTCACCAGTTTGAGGGATGCCAGTGGCACTGGTGAGGTCATAGGCAAGACGGTCCCAGGCTTCTGCTTTATATTGGGAACCCTGGTATGGCCCTGCAGCAGTCTCTGGTCATGGTCTTTAACAAGGAGTCCTGCCATGACCTTGGACTCCTGGATGCCCCAGCACTACACCTGGAAGCACAATCCTTCACCCACACTGGCCATAGTGCCTAGAGGAGGAAGCTGCAAGCAGTTATGAGATGTATTCCCACCTGTGGGGTTTAAATAGTGCCGATTTCCCACACTTTTCCATGATTGGATGGTTTTGAAAATGCTAAGCTATGGGCAAACGTGCTTACCTAAGGTTGGCATTGCTTAAAGGGGTATACCAGTGGGCAAATTGATTTAGCTGGCCTACACATTGCTTACACCTAGTAAGCAGGGGTGTGCAATGCTTAGCATTGCTTAATTTAAAATGTGCACACTATTTGCTGTTTGGCATTTATTTATCATTCATTACATGTTATATATTTGTTTGGTATCCATGATTCATGTTTACCTACACTGTATGGGGTCCTTGTGTTTACTGGGGGATTTCACCACTTTATTACAATGACACCTCACATTTTGACTTAATGCAGTACTCCAATTGACATATTTATGTTATGTAGTAGGTTATACAATATAAAACTGTATATAGATTCCTTTCACATGTACATTTTGATTTTGCTACAGTGAGGATCTGTTTGGGGATATCTCAATCTTATGTACTGCTGTGATGGCTTACTGGTTAACTACTGTAACTATAGTGTACAGGGTCCTGGGTTCAAGACCGCAAGGGCTGTTTATTTTGTTGCTGGGCAGAACAGCGGCTGTTGGATGCACAGTGATTAAGGCACTTTTAAGCAGTTGTAAGCGTGTTTGCATGGGTTTGCACGACGGTAAGCAATGCTAACTTCCGGTTAAATATGCTTACAGGGAGGTAGCTTTAATATGGCTTAACCTGTGTGTGCATTGCATACTGCAGTGTAAATGGGCTTAAACCCGCTTACTACTGCTTAAAAGTGCTTATTGCTGCTTACCCCCACACTAATTTAGACAGAAATGACACATGGCTCTTGAGAAAGTGGTGGATTTGGACAATATGGATTTATCATTCATTAAACATTATACCTCCATTTCATATCCCTGATTCATGTGTACATATACTGTATGGGGCACTTGTGTTTTTCTGTGGATTTTACCACATTATTACAATGACACCTCATATATGCATTTAATGCAGTATTCCAGTTCACAAATGTATGTTATTTAGTAGATTATACAGCAAAAAAATGTTCATAAAGTAATTTTACATGGTAAATGGAATTTACTGCAGTGAGAATCAAACCAGAAATGACTGCTGGCAAAGAAAATGCTATGACCACTACACTATTGCAGTACTGCTTCAATTACATGTATCTTGCCATTTATCTTCTTGTGCCATTTAAGCTACAGTATGCTAAGCAATAGGCAAACCCGCCCACCTATGGTTAAATTTAATCACTTTGATGTTGTGTCTTTCGGCTTTTCCCGGTTAGGGATCGCCACAGCGGAACTCCGGTCCACTAATGATTGGCAGTAGATTTTTACGTGCCGAGTTGCCAGCCCTGACGCACAACCTTCAACAAAGGTACGTCCATTCACGCAAGTCTCCACACAGAAGACGCTCTAGCTGAGAATCAAACTTATCTTACTGTGAGGTGACAATGCTACCACAGCACCAAGTACAACACAAATTTAATCTCTTTGATAAAAAAAAAAAAAAAAAAAAAAAAAAAAAATTTTCTACTGCTATTTTCTCTTGGATGGGACAGGTTTCACTTATTGCTGTGGATTCCTGTGTGCATCTGCACATTTGGCAGACATCCTAGCAACCCCACATATCTCTCAACCTCTTCAGGCACACTATCTGGACAAAGCTTGACAAATTGTGGTACAACTACAGACATATTTTTATTATTGCTCTTATAAACTTGGGACAGTTGATAGGGTAAAAGGATTTGTTTTAATATACATTTTATCACGGATTTGAAGTCAGACACTGAAATGTATACATTATTTACCAACTTCAATCCTGAGATCATCCCAGTGATTTGCCAGGACAATTGGAGTGCTGTATGGCCGTGACATGTGGAAATACTGTAATGATTTGTACAGTTGGGAGGTATGCAGCCTCCTATGAGTATTCTCGCTCATTATTATTACTGGGCGGCACTTCCTGAGTGCAGGGGTATGTGTATTGTGAGAGCTCTGCTCTCAGACACATCCCCTGCACTCGTCCATGCTCTGTGTCCATTTAAGAGCAGAGGCAGCACGCCTTCATTACTATGCATGGCTCACTGCCATGCTGCTCTTAAACAGACGTTTCCATGCTGGAATAAGTTATTCCTGCACGGAACCTTACTGAATCCAGGGGATAGTCTTTCATTCAGAACTAGATTAGACATTGCCTAACAGACCATGTGGTGGTCACCTCTGAACAGCATACATGAATCAGAACATATCATCTCCTGATGCCTTTCTGAATGCTTCATGTCTTCCAATTATGATTTTTTTTATTTCTAATATGGAATTGTTACACATTTTGAAGTTCTTTTAGGTGATTTGTTTACAGGTACAAAATGCTGTAGTACATTCAGTAAAAGAGTGAATCAATGAGGTCTAAAGTGATACAGCACTCTTCCTTGAATCAATAGTCATGGCCTTTATCATTGGATGGGGCTACAGAAGCTGATATTGCTCATTTTGATGCATATCATATACAATAGTCAGAGTTTAAATTGTTGTCTACTATTATTCCCAGATCTTTAACAATGGTGCCATTGTCTGGAAGAAGCCTGAATGTAGCGTCATTATCCATGTTTCCCCTAAATTGCACCTTTTTTCTATGAGTAGCTACAACGTAATTCAGTGAAGTACTAGTAACTGCTGTATATCTGTCTGATATCGTTCTCTTCAGGGATGTGTCACTCTAAATATTACTTGTGTTTTTACAAGCACCACACAAACAGCAGGGCATGAAACAAAACATCGGCAGAACTATGGAATTAGCTCACTACACTATTTGCTGCTTTTGCTATGTCCCTCAAAGCTTGTAAAATATCCTTACACCACACTGATCTTTGATTAGTACAACTTTATATTGTGCTAGATACCAATAAAAATAATGGAAACCCTCCATGAAATCCTTGCCTAATTATTTCCTTAATTCTTCATGTTTTGCCCTGGTCAGTTGCCCAGCTAATACTTTGACTTTCTAAGGCATGGCTGTTTCACACTTACATGTCCAGAGATATCTATCCTGTTTTCACTTATTTCCTTTACTGACCACTTGTCCCATTTGTTGGTGTCTGCCTTTCCTAAATGTTAGCCCAGACTTGTGCAAATAGCTGTCCAGTTCTAGTGGGAAGAGAAAAATCCAGCCCGGGCTTATTTGCCTTAGGATATATTCAAGTAAGTGAATGCTGTTTTGGCAAACATAAACAGAGGGGAGAACATTCACTGAAACCACTTTTGCTGATGCTGGTGTTTTCATCTTTCTCCACTATTGTGCCACCAAATAGTTGGCATATATACGTTTGGAGATGTGTGGGTGTGTTAGGTACAGGGGGCTTGTCCCCTGCAGAAACATTTCTTTAGAGGTTCAACAAAAGATGGTGAACATTTTTTGATTTTTTTTGAAGTTCACAGAATCTATATTTTGTAAGTCAACATGCTTCCTTTGCCTCACTCTTTCCTCTATATTCACCTTACAGTTTCTATCTGAATCATTCCCCATCTGTCCTTTGCATCTCCTTTTGCTGTCTAAGCTATTTGAAGTTAGATAACTTCTTACACAGTGACTACAGTAATGCCCTAGTCTGCATCCTACACAATTAACAATATTTATTTTGGAGGCCCAAAAATGATTGCCTGCACTCTTCTGAGTAAGTCCCTTTCTCTCTAAGGTTCTTCCATGTTTGCTAGAAGCTTCTCCTTATCACATTGGCTAACCATATATCAACATGAATGTTCATCCAACCTTCTTGTATCTTGGTTTAACTTCCCTTAATCTCTGGCCATATTCTAGCCTTCACCAGTGGCATATATAAAGTCCTGTCTATGGCCCAAGCTACCTGAGTTCAAATAGTGGCTCAAGTGCTTTATTACATAGGCAGGGAGAATGTGCATATTCATCTGGGGGAGGAGGGGTGCGTACTTCAAAAACATTTGTGTGATTGTTTTCCCTGGATAAGATTGGGAAACAACCACACTGTGGTACAGTACTGACATCCTTTGCAAGAACCAGCTATAGGGTGCTATAGCAGTATGGGAGATGAGAAGTAGAGAAAGCTCTCTTTGGCAGCAGTTTGATTCTGGTCCACGAACCTTGATCACCTCCCTAGACATGGACATTGGTCAGAGTTAGTCCATGTGTGAATAAGCAGATTCAGCAGACTTGGTGAAGGATGACAGCCCTTGGAAGTAGCTCATAATCAGCAGTGGGGAGTCAAAACTGAGCAAACAATATCTCCGATTTTAATCCTGTGAACCTCTTCTTGGATTTGCAAGGTATTTCCTACAGATTTTCCTTAGGCAAGGCTGTTATGGGGTCCTTCTCAACTAATAGAACTATGAAATTTCCAGCTGATTACATCTGGAGTCCCACACCTTAACTTTTACCTTTTGTGCTTTGACCGTATATGTTGCATCAGGGCTGTATTGTATGCTTGGCCTTGGGATCTGATTCTAAAAGGCACCAAGCCTCTTTCTCTTTATCTAACAAGGCAAAGATTTCAGTACCTTCAAGTGACCGTACCTTCTACTTTAGGACATGTGGAATATGCCAGCTAAAAGTTTCATTCTAGTAGGTGCTTCTCACAGTACTTAGCATTGCTTACTATAATACTCTTCCACCTGTTCATGAGCCTTCCTTCTGGGCCTCATTCATTCTTGATTTACAAGCTCTGGCAGAGTAGCATTCCTGTGACAGATGACCTCATTATGGACTCTGTGGGTCCTAGCTTGCTGAACTACTTCTTCAGTGGTCTATGTGGCTTCTTGTAATTAATGCTGGGAAAGTACACAGAAACAAACTTCATATATACCTGGTTTACATCATACTCTTCCTGACTGCTTTTCTCTATTCACATTCCCCTTTGGATAATATCATCACTGCAAGGCGTTTATCTTGTTTCTTTTATTTGTTTTCTGTATGCCATATTATGGCTTGCAGCCTAGCGTAGGATGTACCAATGTTATGCTGTTTATGAACCTCCTTTAAGGCATGGAATTGGAAAATTACACTCTTTTTTTAACTATTATTGCATTTGTCCATTCATCCACTCTTCCTCACATATACTTATTTCTTCATTCATTCATACATTTATTCATTATTTCATCATCAACCATTTGCATAGCCTGCATGGAAACAGATGTTTTATACCCCACCCTATTTCTGCGGCATGTAGAATCAACTGACTTCCTCCTATTTACTTCTTACATTACCATACTAGCTCCTCTTAAAAAAATAAATCAGTCTTTGTACTGTCTGAGCTTCCTATCATTCAATCAAGGTTTGTATCAACATCAAATTATCTTTTTGTCTCACCATTTTAAATCAATTTCGGTGACACGTCATTGAATGCCTTCTATATATGGAGCAATGCCTACATAAACTGCAGATGTTCTTCACTATGACTGAAGTTTCATGGGACTGAAGCCTCAGGAATAATGACCCTATAAGCCATGTCAGAATGGGTGCCTCATTTAGTAATCTGCATCATACACTAGTTGGATGGCTCTCATTCTAATTCTAAATATTCCAGCTAGGAGAAGTGATGGAAGACATTTGAAGAGAAGATAATTATCATGGGAGGTGCATATGAGACACTGACTTGCTTTAGATAGTAATGTCTTTAAATTCAGTTACAGAGCTCCATCTGAAACAAATCCTGGTAATCTGGAATGCATTTACTTAAGGTATGGATTTTGCTGCAATTGATCATCAGAAAGAGAGTCTAAGTATACTTTTTATTAAGTAAATTGCACTCACAGTTAATGAAGTCAAACAGGTTTGGTTCAATAACATGTTGAACATCTTTGGTGTTTTACAGATCAAAATTTTGGATTGATGTTTTCATAGAACAATCGGATATAAGGTTGCATTTGTTCTGCTGTAGGGGAGAGGACCATGGCTGATACATCTTATGTAATAAATTAAATGGCTTGAGTTTATTTATACACAAGGATTAAACAGCGTAATGGTAACTGCCAATGATTTGCTGCTACAACCTAGTATAGGAAGGCTTTGAAAGGTCTTAATCTGTGATGCATGTTATATGTTAATTTTGCAGCTGTTTATTCTTTAAACACAAGTTTCATGCAACTGTCTATATATATATATATATATATATATATATATATATATTCTGCTGCATGGCTATATATATATATATATATATATATATATATATATATATATATATATATATATATATATTCTGCTGCATGGCGACAATTAAATTATGGTATTCAATTACATGATTCTGAGCATGGACTTATTCATAGTTTAAGCCCTGTCTCCTTTAGCATGCTTGATTTGGTGCAGGAATTATTTTCATGTTTGCTTAGGAGAAGATCTATGACTTAATACTAAGTGGATATGGAGGCTTGGTGCTTTCCTGGCATGCCGTCTTTTCAATCTCTATGCACGGAGTTAGAGATAAGTACTTTGTACACATAAGGGGGGTCCTAGGGGCTGATGCCTTGATAGCTGCTTGAACTTCATTTTTATTTACATCGCAGTGGGCTCACAGAAAGAAGATGTCAACCAGGTCTGCTATTTCAAACAAAGTAGGCCTTCATAGGTCATTGGGATTCACAATAATAACAGGCTTTGCTCATTTGGAGAAATGAATGGTGGCCCTTGCTGCTGAAAGTGGCAAAGTTTCATGAATTATAACTAGATTATTCATAATGTAGTTTATTTCCTTTTGTGTCATATATTGATGAAGTTAAGTTCTAATGGGGGGGAAATCACTGAAATGACAAAGCTACCTCATCAGGGAGAGAGGTAGGATCATCCAGCACTAGGATAGTCCATCTGCATGTAGGCAGCTATTTTTCTGCTCATGTTTCTATAGTTAATGGACCCATTTCAAGGTCACTAATTCTCCCTTCAAATGAAGGACTTGGGTCAGTTCAATGGAGTTCCAGCACCAGTGACCTTGAGGCCTTTCCAAAGTCATGTACAGATCTGAAAACTATAAAATGATCTCACAATACTTATGGGTAGTCCTGTACTGTTTTGTAAACTAAATTAATTCTATAACACATTGTTTTTCTGCTTCTGGACAGCTATCATGTGGGCCTTATGTTTCCACTTACAAGCTGCATGGAACGAAGCATAGGTTCATGCTTACTATGAGGCTTGTATTATCAATACTAAACAGCACATTTAGAACCATTTCTGAGTGACTGTCAGATTTTACTTGCAAGTATGCTATCTTCCAAAACTCTGACATTTTAGTTAGTGAAACAATGTTGTCTATGATGTCTACCATGCCCAAAGGAATTTGTGGCATCACAGGCAGCCAGAACCATGGCCTGTTGACATGCATACAAAATAAGGCATATAATATTGTGTTTTAAGAGCCTCTAATGGGTGTAGGGTATTTCCTAATGCAGCTGATTACTCCTTGCTGTCTGTGCTGCCTAACGGTACTCCATACTCTCTGCGCTTATTCATCACATGCTGCTTGTCATGGATACCCATCTTGCCTCACTGCAGTGTTATCATCCTTCTTATATCCTGTTACTTGCATTTTGACACCCCCCCCACCCTTCAGCATGTCTATTACTTCATACCATCCGCAGAGGTAGCTATTTTACCTGTTCTCTTCTGCCAGTAGGGAGGGGGCAAGGGTGCTAACACTGGTAAGTTTTCTTCTTAGACTATTTGTCTAATTGACCCATGATGGAAAATGATTTTAGAATGGAAAACATAGTACTGTTAAAACTAAGCTGTAAACCCAAGAAAAACAACAGTGCTTGGAGCATGAACAGATGTTATTTATTACCTACTTTTTTACACTTTCAAAACATTGATTGTGCAGGAGCCATCCTACACTGAAAGGAGATCCATAAGGTGATGAAATTTACAACATATTTGGCAGATGTGCTGTTCCTCATTTCTGTCAGCAGTGTAAAATAAAGACTGGATTTTGTAAACTGGTGAAGCACTCTTCTTGTCTAGTAAAAAGGTGCTATGGATACAGTTGTTACAACAGTAGTTACAACATTAACTGGATTAAGAAACAAAGTTAGACTTGAGTGATAGTATTCCAAACATGGCAATGTCAAAAACTGAATATCCTTGGGCACCTGCAGGCCAGATGTAGGCACAGAGAACCTCTATGTGATTCCATATGCTTCTAATCATGAGAAGCAACAGCAAGTCAGCTATATTCAAACACTGTTAAACACAGAACTTTAGTCAGTGTTATATTATTAATAAGCCCAATTTATTATTCTCAATAAAGAAGCCAAGGGGAATATTTAAGTTTATGTCTATATGTCTGTGTTTGCTTTTTTGGATGCATGATATCAAATTGAATGTACAAAGGAGTTGTTGAATTGCTTTTATCAATACATTTCTGAAACACCAGAACTAATAATACACATGTGCACACACACACACACACACACACACACACACACACACACACACACACACACACACACACACACACACACACACACACACACACACACACACACACACACACACACACATCTGTCTTTTTTTCACTCTCTCTAGAGATATATATATAAAAAGATATATATATATATATATATATATATATATATATATATATATATATATATATATAAATATATAGCTATATGACAGCAGACATTCTGTCAAACCTTGATTTTGACAAGAGACTGAACTGTTGCATTTTTATGTCAAATTTTGGTTTGATCGAGTAAAGGATTTATCATATTTGGTAATGTTGAACTGCTTCTGTTGTTTAGGAGAGGTGCTTTGGGTTAAGGTAATTATGTATGTACCTTAATGTCAGAATATTCAGACATACCAAATGTTGTGGCATTGATGATGAGACTCTGTATGTGTGAGACTGCACAGGTCAGAGCTAGAAATAGGGATAAGCAATGGGATAGATTCAGTAATATGTGAGTGTGCATGTGTCCAGTATAAGGGAATGTGTTTGAGTGTCTTGTGTAGTGGTAGTACGAGGGAAAGAGTTTTTCATAAGGTAATTTTTAGAGCTAGGGTTAAGGAGAGGATCAGCATTAGCAGCCCTGCTCAATATTACTCAAGTGTGCTCACTATAACCTGAACCCTGATCCTAAGCCCATACAAATATATTACCTTACAAAACCCCTTTTCCTAACAGTACTATTCACACAAAGTTTATTTGGTGGTATTATTAGGGTGATTTTTTTTTTTAGTTAACAGATTGCAAAAATACAGTTTGTTTTTTCTCTCTTGCAAAATGGTCAATAGCAATTATTCATAAAGGAAGGTAGTTTGTTTTTCTCTTGTGACTGAATGGCTTTCATTAGTTTATTTATTTATTTTTGTAGGCAAATTTCATGTTGAAGATATTGAGTGAGTGTTGACGATTCTTCAGATTGAGATTAAATATATATCCAAGCCAAAGGCTTGAGGTATCACACAATGAAAACTCTAGTTGGGCTGGGGTTTTTTTGCAGTATACACATATCTCTATCTAGCTATATATATATATATATATATATATATATATATATATATATATATATATATATATATATATATATATATATATATATATATATATATATATATATATATATATATATATGTGTGTGTGTGTGTGTGTGCGTACAGAATAAGGGAGAGTGTGGTGTGTGTAGCCTGAAAGGTCTTGAGGGATTTAGGGAATAAGTTTCATGATTAGTAATAAATAAACTAAAACATACCATTGGTTTTGATTGTGGCCCAGCTCAGCTTTTCACCTAGCTTCACTGACTTGAACTTATGTCATGTTCATAACTGGATAGTGGTGCCCAAGCAGTACCCACACTGCAAGTACAGTGAATGAATGAATGCTCAATGTTAAGTTGTCTATCTCGCCTTCATTCTTGCTGGATGGGTTTGGAGCCGATCCTCGGCTCCAACTCGGCCACTCTAAAATCTCGAGAGATAGTTCCACCGGCTCGAGGCTCCCCTATATCCCACAATGCTAGGTGGTAACTCCTCAGATCTCGTTTGCCACTACAGCGATCAAGGTGCTTTTTCAACCGGCTCGTCAGGTTAGTTGAAATATTGAGTTGTATCTCAGATAGACTCCCTTTTAAGTTAGCTTTCCTCATAGTTTTAAAAGTTAAGTAGTTTACTCCCCTTTATAGTCAAGTTTCCCCAGTTTTTTTTCCTAAATTTGCTAAATTTATTCCCTTGAGCTTTAGGCCCAGTCCCTCCCTACCTTAGCAGTTGGAGTGACTGTGTTTTGTAGGAATTTAATTTCTAAGTTAATTACTAATTTTAATTTAAAAATATTACAAGTGTAATCGGTGTGTGTGTGTGTGTGTGTGTGTGTGTGTGTGTGTGTGTGTGTGTGTGTGTGTGTGTGTGTTTGTGGTTACACTGTGACTTTTTCATGGACATGTCCAAAGAATCGAAGGTCTCAGGCTTCAAGAAGTGTGACTCGTGCTGTCAGAAGATGTCTCTGACAGACAGTCACACTTCTTGTGTATACTGCCTGGGGCCTTTGCACCTGCAGGACTCATGTGCTGTTTGCCATGGCTTCAGCCCTAGAGTCCTGCAGGAGCGCAAAAATAAACTCATTTTAAGGGGTTTATTGAAACCTGAGGGTCCCTCGACTCAATCCTCGGGGAAACCCTCTAAGCCTTCCAGACCTTCGGCTCCAGTCTCTGAGCTGTCTTCTGGGGGTCCAAAGGCTGTTCGAACATCGGCTCCGGCTGGAGCCGATGAATCTCGAACGCATGCCCCTACTATTTCCTCGGCTCCGGCCGGAGCCGAGGAAGACATAACTGAGTCGGCTCCAATCAAATTGTCGGAACCGACATCCAGAAAAAGGTCCCGATCTCCATCTATCGGCTCCGTTCATTCAGCTCCAGCATCACCTTTGCTGTCTGAACGGAGCCATAGATCTCACTCCTCTAGGTCTTCCAGGCTATCGGATCATGACCTTTAGAAAGTAGTGAGTCGACTTCTTAAGTCCGAGGCACTGGCCCAGATGCTTCAAAGTCCGACTCAACAGTCGAGAACTATTCCCATTACTCAAAATGTTCCTCCTCTGACTCTTCTGAGTTCGGAGCCGGGGCGGCTCAGACCTGAGACTGTGGTGGCATCGGAACCGATACCTTTGTCTTTGGTGCCATCGTCTGCTCCGATGTCTTCCTTGGAAGAATCTTGGCGCCGGACTTCCCTCGTCGGCTCCGAGGGGGCGAGTGGCATCGGACCCTTGTCTGACCCCGCTCTCCCTCTCGGTGCTTCGGCGCTGGTGAGTTCAGCTCCGACATCGGCCTCGGAGCCATCACTGTCGGTGCCGGGGGAGGTCTTCAGCTTTTCAGAGCGGAGACCTCTGGCTCTGCCTGACAGGGGTGCCTTCGAGGTCATGAGGAGCATGTTAGAACCAGGTTCAACTCCACAGTCGGCTCCTTCTGCCCCTCCCTCCACAGTGCCTCCGGTGATTTCTGCTCACTCTCTCATCCCCGACCATAGAGAGCCAGCTCCTCAAGTTTCCCCAGTGGGGATCTCCTCCTCTTCCGAGGCCTCTCCTGACCCGGTAGGAGAGCCCCCTAGGAAGAGGCAGTGCAAGAGGAAGCACATTGACTCCCCTAAGTCTGTCACCTCTGACACTGATTTAGAGGATTCTGAAGGTTCCCCTCATTCCCCCTCTGAAGATGTCTCCTTTGCAGACATCCTCGAAATCTTAAAACAGAGGGGGAATTGGCCAGCCCTCAACCCTTCAGAGGATGAATCGGTGTATCTTGAGGCGTTTGGCTCTCGCCCTTCCACCTCCTGGGTGTCCCTCCTTTGACCCCTTATGCAAGTGGTGGCAAAGAAGGCCTGGGCGGCTCCTGATTCAGTGGAACCCACCCCCAGGAGACCATCAAAATTTATCACTGCCCCCAAGGACAAGGAATTTTTAACCAAAGGCGTCTCTGTTGATGCTATGGTGGTGGCTGCGACCACCAAGAAGGAGTTAGCTGATCCTTCGGTGCCTGTTCATCCTCCTAACAAGGAGTCTAGGTCGATGGACAGGTACGGGAAGTGGATGATCTCGTCAGCGACCTTTACTATGCGCTCGCTGAATTACCTATGTCATTTCACTCGTCTTCAGAGGGATTAGCTCAAGGAAGCGAGCGAAATGTTAAAGGACCCAACAGCTGCGGGTTTTCAGGATAGGATGAACTCTCAGCTGGTGACCCTTAATTCTATAACTAACTCCTCCATGCGCCTCCTTTCATATGCGGCGGATGGAGCAAGTAGAGCGGCAGGTACAGGTATAGCCTTGCATCGGCACACCTGGATGCGGCTATGTAACTTTGCGGACCCTTTCAAGGCGTCCTTCACTAATTCCCCCTTTGATGGATCATCCCTCTTTGGTCCTCAAGTGAAGGAAACCCTGACTAGGTGCGAGACTGATGGCAAAACTCTCTCTGCCATCGGAGTCTGTTTTTCTACACCTTCTAGGCCTTACCCCAAAGGCCAGAAGGGGGGAAAGATGTGGTTCCGCAAACAATCTCAGGGAGATTTGCCTGACACACAGAGTCGATTCCCCTCTAGATGCAGAGGGGGGAACAATAATGGTAGACGCTGTCCTAGAGGCAGAGGGGGCCCACAGAATCAGGGCAGATGAGAATCCTTTTCCGACAAGCCCTTTCAGCATCCCTGAGGTGTTGCCCGACTGTCTATCTTTGGAGGCAGTCGGGGGAAGATTATCACTGTACCCAGAAGCCCGGCTATCCCTAACTCAAGACAAGTGGGTACAGTCTATCATTTCCGAAGGCTACAGAATCCCATTCCTTTTCATTCCGAAGCAATCCAAAAAATCCCTTCCAGACATTCCACCCAGTCAAAGGGAGCAAGCAGCATTAGAAATTTCAAAGCTGCTCACAAAAAGAGCCATTCAACCAGTTCCAGCAGACTAAACAGGATCCGGAATCTACTCCAAATTCTTTTTGGTTCCAAAGAAAACAGAGGACTGGAGACCCATTTTGGATCTCAGCAACTTGAACAAGTTTGTCAAGAAAACAAAGTTCCGGATGGTCATGCTACAGTCCATTCTACCCCTTTTGGGGCGGGACAACTGGATGTGCTCGATAGATCTCCAGGATGCGTACTATCACATCAGAATGAGTCGACGCTCCAGGAGATTCCTCCGCTTCAGGCTGGGAACCAGTCATTTCCAATTCAGAGCCCTGCCCTTTGGTCTCACTACAGCCCCCCGAGTGTTTACCAAATGCATGGCAGTGGTCGCCTCTCATCTGAGATGACAAGGATTCCAGGTGTTTCCTTATTTAGACGACTGGCTCCTTACAGCCCCCACCAAGCATCTTTTGCTTCTTGCCAGAGACTACACCTTTCACACATGTCAGACATTAGGCACTTCAATAAATTATGAAAAGTCTGTCTTGTCGCCTTGTCGTGTTATTACCTTTATAGGCGCAAATCTAGACAAAGTCAACAT
The DNA here is from genome assembly GCF_019279795.1 of Protopterus annectens. Taxonomy (NCBI): domain Eukaryota; kingdom Metazoa; phylum Chordata; order Ceratodontiformes; family Protopteridae; genus Protopterus; species Protopterus annectens. The sequence goes on from NC_056726.1 coordinate 918,862,336, forward strand.
GTCAGCCAGACTCACAGAGCAGAGAATAGCAGACATACACAGACAGGTCTCTCTTGTCTTGCAGAGCAACAAAGTCAAAGCCAGATTGATCCTGAAGGTCTTAGGGATTATGGCAGCGGCCATCCCTCTTCTACCATTAGCTTGCTTCCATATGAGAATTTTACAATGGATGCTCTTCACACAATGGTCTTTCCAACGACTTCCAATGTCCCATCCTATTCGGATAAATCAATCATGCAAGAATCATCTCTCTTGGTGGATCACATCTCCCCAGCTCCACCTAGGGAGACCTTTCGTCCCTTCCCCTCCGGTTGCTACAGTAACAATGGACGCCTCCCTGATCGGGTGGGGGGGGGGCATTACCAGGGCAGGACAGTCCAAGGCATGTGGCAACCTTTCGAGTGCCACTTGCACATAAATGTCCTAGAGATGAGAGCAGTGCTTCTAGCGTTGCAAGCCTTACAAGACTCTCTTCCCATGGGAACTATAGCAATTCAGACAGACAATATGTCTGTAGTGTGGTACATCAACAAACAAGGCGGAACCAGATCTTACCCCCTATGTTGAGAGGCACTCAGACTGTGGCAATGGGCGATTTCTTCTCAGCGGTTTCTGTTAGCAATGCACATTCCCGGGAAGTTCAATGTGATTGCAGACAAATTGAGCAGAGCTATTCTCATGCCTCACGAGTGGTCTCTGAAGAATTCAGTGTTGGAGAAAGTTTTTCGAAAGTGGGGCCGGCCTTGCTGCGACCTTTTTGCTACTCCCCAAAACAGCAAGTGCGATGATTTCTTCACCCTCTTTCCCCAACCAGGCCACCCCAGCAGAGACGCTCTAGTACACGATTGACCCCGGGGACTTCTGTATGCTTTTCCTCCCTTCCCACTGATATCTCAGCTAATACAGAAAGCCATCACTCAGAAAGCTTCCATGATCCTTATTGCCCCTTACTGGCCTCAACAGGTTTGGTTCCCGTTTCTCCACCGTTATCTGTTGGAGCAACCTTGGCATCTGGACCCAGTTCCAGACCTCTTGACCCATCAGTCGGGTCAGTTGCACCACTCCCTCCCTTCTCTGAACCTCACAGCATGGTTCCTCCAATTCCAACTCTAGCCAGGCTTCCTCTGATATCTCGCTCAGTTAGAGATATTTTGATAGCCTCTCATAAATCTTCCACTCGGAAGATTTATCATAGCAAGTGGAAACGTTTTTCCTACTGGGCGCAGTCAAAGAATATAGATCCTTTCACTGCTTCCATTCAATCAGTTCTAGACTTCCTAGCCGAACTTTTCCACTCAGGTTCGTCCCCGTCTACCATCAAAGTTCAGTCGTTAGCAATATCGAACTTTCATGTTGGAGTCTCAGAGTCCTCCATTATGTCTCACAAACTCTGCAAAGCCTTTTTAAAGGAAGTTTTTCTCCTCAAACCACCAATCAGGGATCCTCCTCCTCAATGGGATCTCAACTTGGCTCTGGCATCCTTAATTCTTCCCCCCTTTGAACCTGTGGCTTCATGTTCAATAAAGTTACTATCTTGGAAAACACTCTTTTTAGTAGCTATCACTTCAGCTAGAAGAGTCTCTGAACTCCATGCTCTGTGTAGTCGACCCCCTTATCTTGTGTTTCATAAGGATAGGGTGTCCTTACGTACTAACCCGTCCTTTTTGCCCAAGGTAGCTTCACTGGCAAATTTGAATCAAACCATTGAACTTCCTGTGTTCTTCCCTAATTATTCTAATAGGTCAGAACAAACGTTACACTGTTTAGATGTTCATCGCCAACGTAGGTACTATTTAGACAGGTCCAAACAATTCAGGAAGTCTGATCAACTGTTTGTTTCTTATGCAGAAAGTAGAATGGGCCTTCCAATTTCTAAAGTATCTCTTTCTAGAAGGCTTACTTCATTGATTACCCTTGTGTATGAGATCAGACATCAACAATTGCCATCCAAACCCAGGGCTCATTCAACTAGAGCTTTAGCCACTTCTATAGCTTTCCAAGATAGGCTGCCTATTGATTCAATTTGTTCTGCAGCTACTTGGGCTTCTCCCCATACCTTCATTTCTCATTATAAGTTGGACTTGGCCTCTAGAGACCGAGCCAACTTTGGTTCCACTGTACTCAAGAGTCTGTTCCGATAGGCCACACAGGATAAGGTGCTAGGGATGCAGTCCCATCCAGCAAGAATGAAGGCGAGATAGACAACTTAACATTTAGAAGTTATGTACCTACCATAACGTTCCATGTTAGTTGTCTTCTTCTCGCCTTCTTTCTTGCGTCCCACCCTCCTTCCCCCTAGCCTGGACAGACCTAGAGGAGTTTTCTTTTGTTCCTTTTATGGAATTTCCTTGCTGGGCTTAGCTTTCAAACGAGATCTGAGGAGTTACCGCCTGGCATTGTGGGATATAGGGGAGCCTCGAGCCGGTGGAACTAGCTCTCGAGCTTTTAGAGTGGCCTAGTCGGAGCCGAGGATCGGCTCTGAACCCATCCAGCAAGAAAGAAGGCGAGAAGAAGACAACTAACATGGAATGTTATGGTAGGTACATAACTTCTAATTTCCTAGGGTTAATCTATTTTCCCTAATGGGTCTGATAATAATGATTGCCCCAGGAAACTCTCATCTGCACCTCTCGTGTGTAGCATAATGAAATGAATTCTGAAAGTCTGGCTTAATGATGTAGGAAGGTCAGTCAAGGGGTAAATTTATGTTTTCACATACATTCATCTAGGCTGCATTTTAAGGAGGTCAGGTAGATAGCTTTTGTTGTACATTTAAGGGACATTTGTTGTAAATTTAAGGGCAGTCTCCTCCATGGAAAACAAATTCTTTGACAAATATAATATATCTCACCAGTGGGCCCTGTTAGCTCCTTTTTGAAATGTTGGTACTCAAAATGCTGAGTGCAGACAAGCCAAAAAAAGACCAACAACCCAGAGAAGAGTGACTCACAAAAATCAGTATTTCCTTAGAACTTCCAAAATAATAGCACTATTCCTAAACCATAGCAACTGAAAATGTGTAAAGTCATTGTTCCTTCAAAAAAAGAGGATCCTGCTTAGATGTTTCAGGCATCCCTGTTGGAGTTGCTACTGGAGTTGTTTTGGTTATGGGTGATTGGTAGAAGGCTATGCTACAAACCTAAGACTTGCTAAAAGTATTTTATGTTTTATCAGACATTAATCCTTGAGAATCCCACAGAATGAGCTAACTTTAACTAGTGAAAGTCAAGTGTGATGTGCCCTGCTTATTCTGGTACCACCATAACTACATAACTGCCACTAATTAAAATGGATTGAAAATGAATAAACAATAACATGGGCAAATGTGTAAGCTGTTGAGTGTAGTCCTACAGCTTGTAGAATTTTATCTTTCCAAGCCAGAGTTGTAACATAAATATTTCCTCAGAATGCATCTTAATAGTAGCAACTGGCAGTTCTCTGTATCAAGCAAACTGTTTTCCCTCTTACACTTTTTTATTACCACTATATTTCCGATCCTGTTAACTCACAAAAAGTTTCTATCTGTTAAGCCAGTGAACTAAATAAAATAGTACTGAGAGACATGTGGCATGGCTGAATGAGTTGTTTAGGCTTTCCTCTCACCTTCAGAGACTATGAACAAATGACTGCAACTCAGTTCACTAGTGATGGCTGGAGATGCAATTTAGGATTATAGGAGGTTACTAGGCTATTGGCCCTGAGGCCCTTATAAACCTAGACTAGAGTTAACCCATGTTCAGACAAATCAGCACCCAATGCCCCTGTCTGGCAGGGACACGGGTGGGATCCCAGTGGTATATTTTCTGTTTCCCATTCGGTTATCCAGGTTGCGCTTAAAAAAGAGTAAAGAGGTACTCTGCTTGACGTGGAGAAGGAGTGTATTCCATAAATGAGGGAGTCTCTGGGACACAAATCTGGCCCACCAACAAGTCCTGTTGATGTCACAGACCAGGTTGAGGCCATGCATGCAGGTTACTCAAGTGGAAATTGACTTGCAGATATGCAACAGTCCCATCAAGGTGGGGTCCATGATCACCTTGTATGCCAGACAGAGGTCACCTGTGAGACGTCTGTATGAACCTGAGTAGAGGGATATGGTTTTTAGCCTATCTGTGTATGGTAGATGTTTGAGGCCTTGGATTCTCCTGGTGAGGAGCCTCTGTGGTCTTTCCAGCTGCTGCATGTGTTTTCTAAGGTACATGCAGAATGCTGCGCTGTACTCAATAATGGGCCTTATAAGGGAAGAATACAGGGATGTTATGACCTCCTTGATCCTGGATGAGATACCTTTACTTATGAGGTGGACCATGTAGAAGGCTTTCCATCCCACGGAAGCAACATGATGGTCAAAAGTCAGGTTGCTATCAACCAGGTTGCCCAAATCCCTCACAGCTGATTGATTCCTTAGGATGTTGTTATTAATGTAATAATTTATGGGGATGTCACTCTCACCAAAGGGGATGATGATGCATTTTTTGGTATTCGGCTTGAGGCCATGTTTCTGGCACCAGTCATTTGTCTGAGTGAGACCCTCCTGGAGGATGTGCACATCACTAGGGCAATTGATGGCAGCACCCAGCTTGCAGTCATCTGAAAACTTGGTCAGCCACAGCCCACTGTTTTTGTCCTGCACCTCAGAAAAGTATATCCCAAATAACAGGGGCCCCAAGACCGAACCCTGGTGTATGCCACTTGATACAGGTCTACTGCTTGAGGTGGCTTCCCCTATTTTGACTACGTGGCTTCTATCAGTGAGCCAGTTTGCTACTCATCTGGTAACATATGGATTGATGCTTAGTTGAGAGAGTTTATCTATTATGCCAGAGTGGGGAATAGTGTCAAAGGCTTTGGCCAGGTCAAGGTAGGTGGTGTGCACAGTCTTCCCCTCATCCATGACTTTGGTTACTGTCTCAAAGAGTGTGGGATCAAGTGTTTGGAGGTTGCCAATGTCCTTGTTAATGAGGTCCATGATAATCTGTTCCATGGCCTTGCAGATCAGGCTAGTTAGGATGATGGGTCTATAATTTCCCAGATCTGTGGACGCTCCACCTTTGTGTTAATGGATGACAGTGGCTGTCCTCCACTCAGCTGGAATGAAGCCAGTCCTCAGGTTTTGGTTGAATAGGGTTCCTAATGGTGCTGCAAGTTCCTGCCTGAGTTCACGTAGGATGCAGCCTTGGATATTATCAGGACATTTTCAGATAAATTTTTCATTTCACTTTAATTTGTGGCCTATTACACTGGCCAGTATTTATTTATTTATTTATTTATTCCAGTTTGATGACTGGGTAAGTCCACTGGGGTCGGGGAGCCCATTTTCAGTGGGGGCCCAGGGAGAAAAGTTCCAACAATACATAGTTACATGAATAATTACTAAGAAACTTTGCATTACTGACAAATAAACAGGTAGCATTCATAAAGAAACAAACAATTACAATTTTGTTTAGGTGTAAAAGACAGGCCCTGAGACTAGATTTTACAGTTTAGTTATTTATACATAATACAAATGAGCAAGGTTAGCTAGGTGAGAGGTTAGCCAGGAGTAAAAGTAGAGGAGACCTTGAGAGGTATAGGGTGAAGATTACAGTTGTATTTCCTGTTTGAGTAAAGGTGAGAATGAAGAAGAGGTTTAAAGTTTTCAAGGTTATCGCAGGTCCTAAGAGTGGAGGGAAGAGCATTCCATTTTTTGGCTAAGGTGAAGGAAAGCAGAAGCTGACCAGCTGGGCACTTGGGTTCATGGATGGTGATTAGGTTTTGGTGGATAGATCTAAGTGTTCTATGGGGAGTATATGGTTGTAGGATATTGGATAGTGCAGGGCACTTGGTAGGTTGGAATAGTAGTCTATAGGCAGTCGTGATTTGGAGAACGTCAAGTTGGTTATGGAGTTCAAGCCAGTTTAATGAGTGAACGGAGGAACAGTGATGAGAGGAAGATTTGGCTTTGGTAGCAAATCTGGAGATTTTTATTGTAACATACTAGTTTGGAGGATAGTGAGGAGGATAAATTAGTAAGCAGAGGGGCACCATACAGTAGAGAGGGAAGGAGATAAGTAGTGGTGATAGTTAGTCTGGTAGCAGGAGAGAGGAAGTGGTTGTTTCTATAAAGTAGGCCAAGTTTTATGTTGGTTTTCTTTATGTTTAGCTGGATGTGAGTATTACATTTTAGGTGTTCATCAATGGTTACACCAAGAAGTTAGGCAGAGTGAACAATCTCTAAAATGGAGTTGTTATGGCTGGTTATTTGGAATGAGTTTTTATCAATAGGGGAGGACTTAAAGGAGAGAATAGGAGGATTTTAGTTTTGTTAGCATTTAATGAGAGGTGATTTTGGAGTATCCAGTTTTCGGTAGTTGAGAAGGCTGTTTGTGTCAGTAGTTGGAGATCTGTTAAGTTGGAGGCACAGCAAATCAAAGTAGAATCATCAGCATATTGAACAATTTTAGTATTGGGGTCTGGCCTTGTAAAAGTCATTAATAAAGATGTTGAATAGAACTGGGCCAAGTATGGATCCTTGGGGTACTCCAGTGGGGGTAGGATGGAAGGTGGAGGTGCCCTGGCCCCATTTCACAGCCTGGGACCTGTCAGAAAGATAGCTGGAAACCAGGAGATAGTTTTGTGGGAGAGATTGAGATTAGACAGATGATTTAGAAGGTGGGTGTGGGAGATGGTATCAAAAGCTTTAGATAAGTCCAGCAGAACTGAGGATACTAAATTGCCAGAGTCACGGGCTAAATTAACAGTATGTAAGAAGGAGAGAAAGGTGCTGTTGGTACTATGTCCTGGGCAGAAGCCATGTTGAGTAGGAGAGAGTAGCTGGTGTTGATAAGGAATGGCAAGAGCTGAAGGTGGATGCATTTTTCAAGGAGTTTAGAGAGAGGGGAAAGGATGGTTATGGGGTGGAAATTAGATACGTTACAGTTTTTGCCACCCTTGTGAAGTGGAAGAATATATGCAGAGCACCATAGTTTGGGTACATAGGATTCAAGCAGGGATCTATTGATCAGGATGCTAATAGGGAGAGAGGCTATTTTTAAGAAGGAGGAGGGAATGTCGTCGGGGGCATTGGAGCAAGGCTTCGGTTTAGAGAGTAGTTTCTTTATTTAGTAGGTGGAGATGGGTTTGAGTTCGAAAGTAGGGGGGGAGGATGTTTGGTTGGGGTGGGGTTGAGGGTTGTTGTTGGTAAAGGTCTTGTTTAGCTCAGCAACAGAAGTGGTGAAGAAGGTATTGAATAGTGAGGCAATTTCAAGGTCAGATTTGCTGGTGTAGGGGCAGGGATTGTTTTTAGTACTTGGCCTAAGGAGAGAGTTGATAAAGTTCCAAAATTGTTTGGGTTTTTTTGCATGATTTGTTTGCATTTTGATGTAGTATGACTTTTTATCTTTGATAACTTGTTTTTTTGGCAAGGTTTCTTAGTTGTTTGTATTTAAGTAAGATGTCTGGTTGTTTAGTTTGGAGGTATGTTTTCCAGGTTTTATCTCTTTGTAACATAATCTTTTTGGTGTCTTTGGTAAGCCACGGGGTGGTCTTAGTTTTTACTCTTTTTGTTCTTACTAGAGATAGGGAGTTAAGGACATTTAAGAAAGTTGAATTGAAAAAGTCAATGGCTGAGTCTAATGGAAGAGTTTTCAGGGGGTTCCAATTGGTATTCCTGAATGAATCAGAGAAAGTAGTAGGGTTAAAGTTAGAGAAGTTCCGAGTGTGGTTAAACTGGTGGGAGTGTGGGGGGGGGGGTGAGGGAAGCTCGATGGGTGAAGGCAGAGAGGTGGTCTCCTAATGGGTCTGGTATGACACCAGATTGTATCACTTTATTGGGATGAGATACTAGGATCCAGTCTAGTATGGAGCCTGGGGGGGGGGGGTTGGTTTTGTTGAGTCTAGTGATGGTATTAATAAGTTGAGTGTAGTTAAATATATTGATTGACATGGTGGGTTTACGGTTGTTGATTTTGTTCCAATATATATTTACATTACCTAATATGTAGGTTTCCAGTTTAATATTTGAGGAGGCCCAAGACAGGATGTCTTCCAGGGTGTTGGTGTTGTTACCTGGAGGAATATAGAGGGAAATGAAGCAGATGCTTTTATGATTGTTAAATTTTAGAAGGCCTGCTACAAGTTCAGCATTATTGAAAGAATGGATGGGATTAGGATATGGAGTAAAGGACAGCTGGTTGGAGTAGACTAGTGTGACACCACCACCTCGAGTACTTAGGCAGTCAGATTGAAGTGATTGAAATCCAGGGGGAAGGAATTCAGAGTCACTTATGTGAGGTTTTAGCCAGGTTTCAGAGATGGCTACAATGTCAGGTGAGTTGTGAGTGAGCCAGGCATGAAAGTGGGTTGTTTTATTTTTTAGGCTTTGGGCATTGATGGTGAGGAATTTGAGGTATTTATTGGTGGAATTATTGTGGGAGCTAGTGTGGTTAGTAGGAGAGAAGTTTGGTCCTAGATTAGGGTGAATGTCACCGGCTAAGCAGAGGTAAGTGAGACAAGGAATAAGTTGTTCTGGTTTGTACTTAGAAGTGTCTGGTAATGAAAAGGTCTGGGTTTGTAGTATTTAGTAGTGATTGGGAGAAGTTTTACTTTGAAGCGGAGGGAAGGGTGGGAGGGAACTAAAGAGGCTGAGATGTTGTGGAGGTGTGTTGTGTGGGGGAGGTGGGGAGGCAGAGGTGGAGGGTGTAGATGGAAGTGAGTATAGGAGGTGGCATGGTATAGAGGAAGTAGAAGAAGGATGAGGATGGATGTGGAAATAAAGGTTTTAGAAGTAGGAGAGTGCATGATAGGTGGGGCCTGTTGGATATAATAGAGAGGAGGTTAAGGGACTTAGGAGGGAAGGGATGAGGTAGTGAGAGGCAGGTGGGGTAGAGAGAAAGTGTAGAGGATTGGTCAGTGGAAAGAGGGAGGGATGTTAGGAGGAGAATAAATGTTGGAGCACTGGGGGTGGATGAAATTTGGGGATAGGGTAGGGAAGCGAAGTGAGCCCGCAGGGCGAATGGAGCTGTCAGAAACAAGGAAATGGAAGAGCAAATCAGCGAGGAACAATCAGTGAGGTGAGTAGTAAGCACAGAGCAGCAAGGCTCAGGTGTAAGGTGCAGTTCTGCTAAGAGAGATTGAGGGGGAGAAGGGAGGCTACAGAAGGTAGGGCAGGGCAATAGAGCAAGTAGGACATACAAATATCCAGTAGCTTGATTTACTTTACAATAAAGTATTTAAAAGTAGGTTAATGCTGCCATCTAGTGGACAGATCAGTTAACAGCAGAGGAGGGCTAGGCACCTACAAGGGGTAAGGGACTGGAGAGAGCAGGTTGAGTGGGATCTGCGGTAGGCTGCTAGCATGCACACATAGTATTACAATATTGCTATTGGATGTGCAGACAACTTTCTAAAAAGGTACATACACTTTGGTTCTTTTAAGTGTTAGTACAGGTTCTGCTCAGGGGACCAGTACAGCACTGGGAAAGTAAGCATTCGCTTTAGATGGATGTCAGCAGTCAGGAAATTCGGGAAATCTCAAGGCAGGATACACCAGGGAATGATATACACGCAGCAGGACAAAACTTTGGTTCTTTTGAGTGTTAGTACAGGTTCTGCTCAGGGGACCAGTACAGCACTGGGAAAGTAAGCGTTCACTTTAGATGGATGTCAACAGTTAGGAAATTCAGGAATCAGATATTGGTACAGTTGTTTCATGCCACTCAAAAGTTGTACATATCTTACATGAACAATACCATTAAATACTGCAATAATCAGGCAGTCTAAAATGAGACATAACAATTACAATCAATTTTGAAAATGCAATGGGATAAAATGAGGATGTAGATTTATGGTCCTTTAGAACTACATGCCCGAGTACTTATTTAAAGTAGGAACTATGATAACCCTCTATAATCTGGAGAGCATATCTTACACAAATAATAAGATTTCAAAGATTATACAGAATCAATATCGGGTCACAGTTTCCAATACTTCATCCTTTCTTTCTATCAACTGTCATGGTGACAAAAGGTTAAGTACTTCACACCAAACTAGCCTTAGCCTAGTCATTTTTGAGATCATGACACAGGATCCTCTCACATTCCCTGTCAGCTAAGATAAGTAAACATAATCAGGTTTTTGCTGGTGATGAGCTTCTATACTTTCTCTCACTTACACCACATTCTTTGAAGGAGGAGGACAACCTACCCTCCATACACTATAGACTCCCTAGTTAGATAGCAAGCTGTAAAATAATTCCTGAGTTTGTCACTACACCAATCTGAAATTCTGAATAATCAGAAACAAGTGCTCAGCGCAATGAAAGGCAGCACAGTCAGAAAGCACAGAGAAGCAATTTAATGAACATCATTTGGTCCAATGAAATACAACACACAAAACACATATGTCTGTTAAAATGAAGCAAATGCAAAAAAGCAAGTCCCCCTCCCCCCTTGACAAGTCATACAAGGATTTCTAAAGAAGTCAGCATATCACAGGTAACTGTTATAAGGGAAAATTCTTACCTATGCAAATCCCAATACAATGAGAGAGGAAAACCGAGTGAAGGAAGCATGCAGTTCTCCTGCATCATACCATCAGGCAATAGTACAGATGGTATGGCTATAGCACCTCTCACGAAGGATAATCACATCTCCTAATGGGTAACCATATATTATACACAGAAGGTAAAAGAAAAAGAATATACTAATGCCATAGTTTAAAGAGTATCAGAAGACATTATAGAAGACCATTGTAGTAATGTTTCCAGGAAATCAACATCAGCTGGCTAAAACTATCTACAACCAGCCCATCTTTCACCATCAACTTACATGGCTTTCATCAGCTGCTTACTACACCTACTAAATTCAATAAAAACAATAGTAGGTCCACTCTTAACTGGATCCTAACAACTGACCCTAGCCTGTATCAAAACTCTACTTCACTACCAGACTCCCTTAGCGACCACCTTCCTATCCAACTACTTGGGCACACTGTTCAGATACCTAAATACTATCTCTATAAAGACTGTTGCAATCTCACCACTTTTAACAGTGAGATCTTTAATTACATGCTAAACTGTATAGGCTGTCAATTCTGAAACACATCCCTCTAAATGATGCTGTCCTTCATTTCAATCACACTTTTCTCTCCATCGTTGACTCCCTGGCACATCTCAGAAAAATAAGAATCAAAACAACCCACACCCCCTGGGTCTCAAAAGATACATTCACTCTTATGAAAAAAAAGAGACAGCTCCTGGACACAATGGAATAAACTAAATCACCTCCTCTTCTCCAAACCTATAAACAACTATGCAATGTGGTTAAAAAACACATCAATACAGATAAGAAAAAAATCTGCTCCAATGCCCAACTCACCCATAAGTCCTACCCAAAAAAATTCTGACACTCTATTAATAAGATCCATCACCCAGGCAACCCTTCTACCTCCAACCTCTACCCTGACAACCCCCCCCCCCCTTGAAACTGCCACTCTTAAATTCATACCTCATTCAATCTAGTCACAAATTCACCCATAACTATCAGAACAATAAACATACACTCCCCACTCCACATTTCACCAATGCTCCCTCTTTCACACTCAGCCCCATTCCGACATCTTATATCAAATCTCTCCTGCTTAAGCTGAAGCCATGTTCCTCCTCTTCTGACAACCTTCCCCCCTCTTTCTTAAGCTGCTCACTCAATAGCTTACCTCATCTCTATCCTGATCAATAGATCTAGTGAAGAATCTAACACCCCAGATATATGGAATTCATTCTTTATCACTCCATTATACAAGGTAGGCAACAGCAATAAACCATCCAACTACAGATCTATTGCTATCCTCTCTCCACTATCTAAACTCCTTGAAAAATCCATTCACAGACAGCATATTAAGTACCTTCTAGATAATAACCTCCTAACCCTTATGCAACATGGTTTCAGACTCCATCATAGTACATCTACTGCCCTACTGTCTTTTACTCAAACCATTGCCGAAACCATGTACAACAATTTATTGTTTTTTTGCTTCTTTCTTGACCATTCTAAAGCATTTGATATCATATCACATTCCAAACACAACTCAACTTATCTCCCTCTACTATTAAACAGTTCACTAGCTATCTCACTAATAGACAACAATCTGTAAGATGGCAGGCTACCTGCTCCCCTTACTTATCAATCCAAACTGGGGTGCCTTAAAGCTTGTTTCCTGGCCCTCTACTCTTTAATATTTTCACAAACCAACTGCATATTCCCTGTACAGCATCTTCCTTGACACAATATGTGGACGACTCTACCCTTATTACCTGTTCTGACAGTTTCTCTAACCTCCTCTTTACTACTCAAAATAGCTTCCTCTCTGTAGAAAAATGGCTAACCGACAACCAACTAATTCTAAATCCCACAAAAACAAATCTACTACTCTTTTTTTCCAAAAGCTCTCTCTGACCTCAAAACAACCTTCACCATTTCTTCTCCCCACAATACCATCATACAGCCTGACCCACATACTAAACTTCTTGCTGTTATTATTGATGACCAATTAAAATTTGGTACCCATATTCAGCACTGTATCAAAAAGGCCAATCAAAAACTCAACCTACTCTACAGACATAAAAAATACCTAGTCCCTGACTCTAGGCAGAAACTAGTTCTGGCCTTCCTCCTTCCGTGTCTACTTTATGCCTCCCCATCTTTTCACATCTACAATCTACCCTTTTTATTAAACTCTGTCAATCACACTATAGTGTTGCAAGATTTGCTAGCAACCAACCCTACAATTTTCATCACTGCCATGCACTAAAACAACTCTCCAGCACCTGCTTCACTCCCAGCTGCAAATGACGTATACTCTACTCTTAAAACCCCTTTCCTGTCCTGCTGTATCCTCACAAATATCACATTATACCCCTCCCAGAACTCTCCACAGCTCTGACCAGCTCCTTCTGGACACCTACAAACCAAACAAAAACATTGGTAAACTTCTTTATAAATATAGTATTTCCCCATGCATGGAACAAACTCCTCATTAACATCTAAATAATTTCTAACATAAATCACTTTAAATCTGCACTTAAAACTTTTCTTCTAAATTCCAACACCTGTCACTGCAATGATCTCACTTAAATCCCACCTTACCACCTTACTACCCAGTGGTGGCTATTGACTTCAAATCAAAGGGGGGGGGGGCTCCAGGAGAGAGCTGAATGGGTGGGTCCAATGGGAAGGGTGTGGCCAACTAGAACGGGGTAGAGTTATGCTAACAACTACAAAAAAACAGGACTTTAATTAAATACACTGCCCTGGGTGCCAAACTGTCATTGTGAGAGTCCAATCAAGACAAAAGTAAGTGTAGAAGAAAAAAAATACTTCAATGCATTGGTTACATGACAGCTTACTTAAAATCTAGATGGAAACAAAAAGGTTGTGAGGGATGAAAAAATAAATTACTTTTTAAATACATTACTGGAATGCCGGTCAAAATCAAGTATATAAAAACAAGCAGCACTCAACTCAAACCATTTCTCCATGTACTGCAGTTCTAATTATAAGTTATATTCAGCTTTAATTATAATTTATATTCAGCTTTATAAAAGTACCAAGTAACATGCTGAAAGTATCAATCTCTGTGATACCCCCACTTGTAAAAATGTTTCTTATCCAAAAAAGACCTGCTGCCTGACAATAACTATCTACTTGTTTCATGGGGAAAACATAATCAAAGTAAAAAATGAACAGCAAACAAGAAACAAGCTCACGATAAATTGCTTAAAGGATTACAGCACAGGTTATGGACTACACATGATAGACTGGCATTTTGCTTAGTTTATGGGTATAGCCTATAAAGATGACTGCAAGTTTCCACCAAATGTAATGAGCTGCTGAAAATACTCTAACCATGTCCTTTATTACAAATACTGCCATATGCATTTCAATACCTAAGGCTTATACATTATCTAGTTATGTAAATATTCTCTGCATGGCGACAGCTTCTTCTTCTTCTGGCATTTCCCAGTTAGGGGTCACCACAGCGGATCATCTGTCCACTCATGATTGACAGTGGAGTTTTACAGTGTCGAGTTGCCAGCCTAGCACCCAATCTTCCACAGAAGGCACACACTCACACCTAGGGCCAATTTAGAGTGTCCAATCCACCTACTGCATGTCTTTGGGATGTGGGAGGAAACCGGAGCACCCAGAGAAAACCCACATGACCACAGGGAGGACATGCAGACTCCACACAGAAGGCACCCAAGCTGAGAATCGAACCGGAGAACCTCTTGCTGTGAGGCGGCAACATTAACCGCTGCACCACCGTGGCCGCCCTAACAGCAAAAAGGCTTTCAATGTTGGTAAATCTTTAACAGTATGCTTATTAAAGATTACTTGCATCTTACAGTCTCAGACAAGCTTACCTGAATGTCATTAAAGCACTGCTATTTAAACACAGAGCAACAGGCACCGCAACAAGATGCATTTTCTGAATAATAAGAAGCATAAATCAACAGCATAGAAATATGACAGAGAACCAGAACATTCTGCAAAATAAAGAACAGATGAAAAGCCACTGTAGTACTTGTGTCTACCTTGGATGGGGGGATACTCTGCACACTTACACTGCATAACTGCTCCTTGCCTTGCCTTGCTTGGACACATCCAGAGTCACTACATGGGGGAGTGGGGTGCAACAAGTATGTCACAATTTGAAATTTGTCTGGCTGACGGTGATGGCCCTGACACATTTGTCATACCTCTCAACCTCAGAGCAAGAAATCTGGAAAAAAGCCATAAATAGAAATGGGACAAAGGACAATTTTGAAATATTGCTCTTATAAATCTAGAAAGATAATAGAATAGTAGGTCTTGCATTAGTATGAATTTTCTGAAGGGTATGAAGTCTGAAACTCAAATGTCTGTTATTATTTTCTAACTTCAGTCTTTAATGATTTGCCACTCATTTGAAGAAAACCACAATTTTATGAAAACAGACCAAGTATGTGATGCAAAAATATAAAATAGCCACACAATACAGCTGGGTACCGGTCAAAGAAGTGACACTTTTTTTAATATTAGTACTGTTAAGTTGAGCAACTGACAAAATAATAGAATCTACATGCATTTCTTTTCTTTTCAACATCATTTTTATTGATTTTTATAAGTAAAAATGTAATAAACTGTTAAACAATAAAAATAAAACTAACTATATACAGTGTCCATAACAGATAGATAAAATGTGAATGTATTGACAAAAATTTAACAGTTTTTTAAGTTTCAACCAAGCCAGTTGTTTATGTGTTATTCTTGAGGTTCTTGGAGTTAAAGTCAATAATTCTCTATTACATACAATTCTGGCCAAAGATAAAAACTCCACAAATGATATACATTTTTTACTTTTCCAATTTAAAGTAATGATTTTTCTAGCTATTACAAGGAGGGACCAGAGAAGGTGCACTTGTATACCTGGAATGAGTGCTGGTATTGGGGCATTAAATAATAACAATGAGTCAGTCACTTCACATTTATCCAACCACAACATTTTTATAAAAGATTTAAATTCCAGCCAGAAATGAATTAAAGTTTTACATTTTATAAACATATGTGCCCAGTCAGCACAAACCACTTCTTCACTTTTCCAGCATTCAGATATTTCATTTCCTGACATCAGTGCTATTTTATGAGGAGTAAAGAAACTTTTGTGAATGAACTTCCATGTGTAAATTTTCCAAAAGGGAGATGATGTGGTATTACTGACTGACCTAAGTATTATTGTTTTCTCTTTTTCTGAAAATCTGAATTTATTAACTTTTTCTGCATAATTCCATAGAGGTTCCTCTGGGGCTTGTTTGTCCATACGTAGAGTCCTATATAGTCTTGACACTGAAAAAACATAATTATTGCATAATGCATTAATTTCACAAAATAGTAATTTTGGGTCTAGGTGTGGATTTCACTATTTGATTTATTTTGAATTCATTTACTATATACTATCTGAATGTCTGTATATTTAGCCCGTTGTTTTGGTTTATGTTATATCTTGCTATGAGAGAAGTGGCCTCCTGTATATAATTAATGTCAAGAAATTGATACCAGAATACTAATCCATGTCCTTTCATTTCTTCTATTTTTTTCATATTATGAGTCCAGACATTTATTTGTGAATGCTATAGGAAACATTAAAAATAAAAAGGTCCCTTGTCTTGTAATCTTTGTTCATTATTTGTTTGAATTTCTTTGCTATGTAATTAACAAATGGAGAATAGTTTTCTTTTTTACTTTTATTATAGCAAAAGTTTTTATAGCCAAATAAACTTTTTCTGTTTCAGTGAAGATATCATTGTTTATTACTTCTCCATAATTAGTGTCTAATATTGTTTTGCCTTTGACTTATGATGTTAAGAATAGTTGATTCTGCATATAGTTCTAAGTATAGAAAGTCTATTCCTCCCTCTTTTCAATTTCTGTAGTGCCAAGCATGACTAATTCTTGTTTTTTAGGAAACCATAAGAATTTAACTAATAAGGAATTAACTTGTTTCATTATTTGTGTGTCAGGAGAAGCAATTATGGTTTGGAAGATATACAAAATTTGGGATAATATAATAATTTTACCTAAGATTAACCTTTCCTCCAAGGTAAAGAACATTTTATTCCATTTGTCTAAATGGTGTAATTTATTTGTATGGTATCTTTCCAACATAGTGTTTGTCAAGTTAAAGTTACTCCCCAGGATTCATGAAGCTAGGCGCAAGGCCGGTGTAAGGCGTGCACCAGCAGTGCAGTGCATAACCGGCGTAGCAGTGCCACATGCATAGTAATGAGTGCGCGCCGCAACCACAACCACGTGCAGAGGGCACGTGTGCAAGCCCAAGTAGTATGCGCCCGTAGGCGTGGCCAAGCCGGCATGCGAGGAGCAACCTAAAGTGTTGACTGTCACAGGCCGCCTGCAATAGTAACCGCACCAGCCAGTGTCCATGGATAATGAAACGTACGCAGAGTATGCAACATAGTACCCATCTACACAACATGGAGAACCAAACAATAACCCACGAAGTCCAAATTGTATCCGTCCAAGGAACAAAGGATACGCGTAATACCGTGTCCGTCACACAATGCACTGTCAGTGGGCATACTCAGTGAAGGTGTACCACAGCATGTCAGCGCGCCGCACCTACACACAAGTAGCCCCATGGGCATGGTCACCAGCAGTTCCACAGTGGTAGTGAGAGTACACAGCCGGGCAGCCGTGTCTATATAACAACCAGAAGGAAACCAGATACCCTAAACACAGACAAACATGTGCATAGCAACATGTACTACACCCAGCAACGTACCCGTCGCATACACATAGGATGGCGTATGCGGCGGAATATCCAGAAGCAGAACCCATGCATGCAAATGTAATACACAACAGCCCCGTCATAGCATGTAACCCGCACCCATGTACGACCGTCCACCCAATCCAGCTAGCAGCCTTGCACAGCTGCACACCTACACACAGTGGGTATACCTCAAATGTAGTATGAAGTATTGTCCTAGGCAGTGCCACGCGTGCAAATATGTACCCCACATGTCAACATCCCACCTCAGGTACTGATATCCAAATGGCTGCATGTGAATGTGTCGGCAGAATGCGTACATCCCGCATGTGGTATGGACCTGTGGAAACCCCATAGGCGTTCACATGCCACGGTGTCCATAACTGTACACATTTGGACAAAGCAGTATGTGCAGCCACTGTACCGATGATCAGCTATGCAGACATGTCAAACACAACACATAGGGTGGAACATCCGCCCACCAAGCAGGACAGCCCAACAGGGTGCCACATGCACAGAAGGTGAAGGTGGGACATCACATGTAGATAATAGTGGTGCCGGATGGCCAAACACCCACGGCCAATGCAAAGGATTGAATAACACGTATATGCCTGGATGAATGGGTATGTCATATCATGGGAATAGCCTAAGCTATCCAACATAATAGCCATGCATACCAGATACAAACTGCCAGTAACACGCAGTAGTAATGCAGGAAGGCATACACGACTGTGGGAATATCACAGGACATATGGCATGTGCCAAGTGTCGACGCATGACACAAATGTCCAGGATGGGGCCCCCTGCAAAGAGGAACACGTGCCAACCCCACCCCCCACTGACGTATCGGCAGTGGAACAACCCAAACACACACCAACACCACCATCCATCCCACGATAGCAACGGAGGCTGGTCAAAGACCACCATGATGCGTGCACAAACAGGGACACGTGTAACCGTCGCTCTGACAACCCCCCACAGGCCAACGAATAATAGTATGGACATACGCATGTAATGCTGAGAAGGATGTGTGGTAGTCCTCAGTATCACAGAGGTAGGTACACAGATACACTGTAATCAACCGTGACATATGTGCACTGTACACAGCATACCTGCAGGTAATACATAGTTCAATCATGTGCCACAGAAATATCCATGTACGAATGATGACAGGGGATAGACAAGTGTGAATGGGACAAACTATGAACATAGGTTCATAGGTTCATAGGTTCATAGTAGGCTATCTGCCCAAGGACATTTATAAGCCTAGCCCATAGTTATGTGGCGTTCGCCACCCCTTCAGTTTGAAGAAAACTATGCCTATTATATTGCTGTACCTCTGTCAAGCAGTGACACTGAAGTAATCCCTGGGGTATATCTGCGATCTCACATCCATTGGTCAAGAGTCCTCTTGAACAAGGCCAGCAAGGTGCCCTGCCCCACATGTACCGGGATGTCGTTCCACAGCATAGTGAGTCTCTGGGTGATGAAACTGTCCCCCAGCACGTTCTATTAATGACTGTGTCAAGGTTTAAGTCTCCTGCCCTTGTGGTTCTGAGGGATCTAGATTCTTTAGGTGAAGCATAATCATCAAATCTGGGTTTGACATGGCCTTGTATGTCAGGCACAGGTCACCTCTGAGCAAGCGGTATGCGACTGAATAGAGCTGGACTTCTTTCAGCCGGGCAGCATAAGACATATTCTTGAGACCCTGTATCCTTTTGGTGATGAACTTTTGGGGCCTTACCAGCTGCTGCAGGTGTCGGGTCAGATACATTCCGAATGGGGCATTGTACTCAATCATAGGTCTAATGAGTGATGAGTACAGGGGGACGATGACCTCCCTTGATCGAGATGTGAATCCCTTCATGATCAGGTGGGCAATGTAGAAGGTCTACCTAACTACTTTAGCAACGTGAGTGTCAAACGAATGGTTACTGTCAACCTGGGTCCCCAGATCCCTGGGAACTTCGTCTGTGCTCAGTGGATTGCCACCTATATGGTAGCTAGGGGTAACCTTGTTTTTCCCAAAGGGTATGACTATGCATTTCTCGGCGTTTAGCTTTAGGCCATGTCCCTGGCACCAGTTATCCATTTCTGTGAGGCCCTTCTGAAGGATATCTGTGTCAGATGTGTGTTCGACTATGGCACCCAGTTTGCAGTCATCTGCAAACTTTGTCAGCCATAACCCACCTGTGTTAGCTTGTACTTCTGAAAAGTAGATGCCGAACAAGAGTGGACCCAGGACTGAGCCCTGTGGGACACCACTTGTGACCGGCTTTGAGTCTGACATGGCGCCAGCAACTCTGACCATGTGGGTTCTGTCACTTAGCCAGTTTGCAACCCATTTTGTGATGTATGGGTTTACATTCAAGCTGATGAGTTATTCAATGATACCTGAGGGGGGTATTGTGTCGAAGGCCTTTGCCAGGTCGAGGTAGACTGTATGGACTGCCTTACCCTCATCAATGGCCTTGGTGACTGTTCCGAAAAAGTCAACCAAGTTTAAAAGGCATGATCTGCCTTTGACCAAGCCAAACTGGGTTGGATCCAAAGTCTGCAAGTTCCCTATGTCTTTATCTATGAGTTCCATTATGATCCTCTCCATGGCTTTGCAGATAAGGCTTGTCAAGCTAATGGGATGGTAATTTCCAGGGTCAGTGGAGGCAACACCCTTGTGAAGTGGGACCACAGTCGCCTTGTGCCACTACTTGGGTACGTATCCTGAGGTGAGGCCAAGATTAAACAGCTGTCCTAACTGTGGGTTTAATTCCTCATTGAGTTCGTGGTGTACACAGCCAGGGACACCATCTGGTCCCATGGATGCTGTGTTTACTGCCTTGGAGAGAGCAGTTCTCACCTGGGTGTTACAGATGTTCTTGGGGCTACAATCCTCTGGTATAGATACCTCTCCTATTGGGGGGGGAGAAGTTTGCACTGAACCTGTCAGCCAGTATGTTGGCAATGTGTGTAGGTTCAGTAATCTTCACATCATTTTGAAATAATTCTGAGCATATCTGGGAGTTTCCTCCTAGGTGTCTAAAATAGCTAAAGAAGGCGTTATGATTGTCTGTTGAGTCCTAGGTGATTTATCTCATGAATTTGCCTAGGATGATTTTATGAGAGCTCTTAGTTCTTCACGTATAATGAGCAAGGGTGTCTTACCTTTCAAGGATTCTGCTCTATCTTGTAGTAGCTTCCTCCTTTTGTTGTAGAGCTTGTTTATGGCTGGGGTCCACCAGACTGGACGCTTGCCTTTGGTACAAAGAGTCTCAGTTTCATTTGGGATTGCCTGATCCATGCAGTCCTGTAGGTGCTGGTAGAAGGCATATGTAATTGATTCAGTGGTTTGAGTAATGTTTACCACCGGCTCAGGGGCCATAAAGGAGACCACACTAGTGTTTAGAAGTGTGAAGTCGGCTTTTGAGAAAGGCATATGTATGGTAACCGGCACCACCCACAGCATCGTATGCCAATAGCAGAAGCTATTGTAGGTTGTCCAAACACATGTGTCCGTACACACAGAATATCATAGCAATAACCCCTGCCCGGATGTGGGTAATGCTAGATATACCCACGGTAGACGTGGAGCAGTCCCGAGGCCGATGCCCGAGGGACCACACAAAGGCAACTGTGGGTAAATACAGCAGTACCCACACCCAGACGCGGGTCATTGCTAGTATGCCATATCATCTAGGGAAAGAAACCATATATTCCCAGACATAATGGCACAGCATAATGCCTGTCCGTCGCCCATCCGCAGACATACGGCACCCGCGGCGGTGTGGACGTACTGCGCGAGATGTCCGTTGCCAATGTCGACACTGTCTCGCTATGTGAAACAAAGTCAACATAGCGATTCAATACAAAACAGTGACGGAGAGCCCGATGTCCCCGTTGCTGTGCTGTTCAACCTGTTCCGCCATGTTAAATGTGTGTAGCAGAGCGGGACTGCCCCAAAGTAAGCAACGGACATGTCCGTGGCTCAGTGAAAGCTGTCACGCAATGTTAAACCCATGTAACATAGCGACACAGGTTATAAATACCGAGGTATAGTAATGGAAATAGGTCCGGTCGACCAGACCGTGTGCAATTACTATAACACGATCTACAACGGGCACGCCAGCCAATCAGCGCACACGGTTAGGAATAATGGGGGGGGGTATGGTATCATAGACACGAACAAACCGTGCCCATGTGACTCGTCTGACATTCGTACATGGTCAGGGCAGTTCCGTACACTAGGCGGACAAGACCAAACCCAAAGCACCACAGGAACACCCTGACAATCGAAGGCCTGTATGCGTAGGGGCTATAAGACCCTGTGATCTGAATATCCCTGCGGTCACGACATATGCATCCTGAGCCATGAGCGGTAGGGAATAAGGAATGCGTAACATGTAGTACCGCACTTTTCCCAGCAGGAGAATGGATGCCTGTGACGTACGTGAGTGCGGGGTGGGGTGGGGTGGGGGGATATGTAAATTTAGCTAAGTACCATGGGTATGCATATCAATGAGACAGAACAGCTAATGTGCAGTGGTCACAGCAACCGGCAAATGTGAATGCAGTCCCGTTTGAATTACGACTATAGAACATATAAATGTGAATGTGTACGTAATGCGTCCATGCCGCAAAGACAGTTACATGTGTAAAGGTGAAGGTGTGTTCCGCACACGTCCGTCAACCAGATCAGAGATATGTTACCGGAACAGTCACAACTAATACAGACCACATAACCACACAGACCCAGTAAACATATGTAACCAGAATACGGATATGCATGTGCGCCTGCGCGTAACCCAAAATTAGGAAATGCAAGTGCGCGTGTACGTGTGTGATCCGCTCATAGCAGGGAAAGTTAATGCTGTGTCCTCCACGTCAGTTATACATGTCTCAAAACTGTCAGCCTCTGAAAGTATGGAATCGGACAATGCCATGTAAAGTACCAGTAGAAATAGTGAGAAACACATGCTATGTGATAAGACAAACATAGAATGTGCATAGAGTAACGTGTGTGTTAGTAGTATGGATTGACGATGGTTATGCATCTGTAACCCGACCCACTTGTCAGAAGGTGCCACCGTACGAATTGTGTTTAGTTGGCTCACACTTGTTGACCGGGCTAGGCTATTTGGATATATGTCCAGTGTCAGCAGAGGCCCGTGGAGAAATGCTCCACACACAATAATAGCACAACATACCAAAGTACTCATATATGTAACCAAAAATGAACAACAATAGAAAGTGTCCTGAAAGGACTGGTTACATAAAGATCCCAGACGACAGAGAAATATATGGCCAGTGGAAGCACGTCACAATTACAGGATCAGGTCCCTATAGAAGCAAAAAGGTCTCACATGACACGCCAGCGAATTGCCAGATAGACACAGGTCAATGTAACACACAGCAAGATTAAGGGCCAACCTGCGGTACACCATGCCAGAACCTGTACAGTGGAAAGGTATGGTATGGTAATAGATGTGTGTACACAGGTAATCCACAGACAGTAACAAAGCAAGGTATGAAACGAGGGGTTCACATGTATATATCTACACACAGCAGTCTGACAGCCCGTATATATGATACATGGACATAGATATGTCACTCAAAAACAAGATGTAAACAATTACAGTTTATTCCATATCATATTTATATAGTTATATACAGTCATATTTATATTTAACATTGTGACTCTTATTCACATTCATATTTATACAAAATATGCATTTAATTGTACTTATTTATTCAATGATTTGGAATCTTAATACAACAATAATACACATTAATATACATAATATCATTATCAACACACTACATTCTAAGGTTTACTCACAACAATTATCAATTATGTTTCAATATACTGATTGTATTGACCAATATTGTATTTATATTAACACATTGTTGTTGTATTAATGTTTCCATTAAGTAATATATGCAACACTGATTTTTATATGTCACTTTATCTTTAAGACTTGGAGCACTGTCCACTTAACTATGAGCAAGTTTATTGATTAATTGTCTTTAAACTGACTCTGAAGGAAGTATATAAGGGATGACTATCTAATGTATTTCGTACTCTGGCGATGCCCCATGTTAGTGGGTGAAAGCACTCAGTATCTTTGGACTGTGGAGTGTATCGTTATTGTCATCGTCTGTTTTGGTCTGGTTTATGTTCATTAATGTCTTTTATGAAGATGACCAGGACTCAAGGTCTGCTGTATTTCCGCTTACTGGCACATGGATATAGATATGCCAAGTAATACATAATATGGGTAGTCAAACAGACATCCGCGAATGGGGAACATACAGCATCAGTCAAAACCAATGGCCAGATGGTGACAGTCCAACAAGTTCTATACTTTACATATGCACACTGGTGTCCATTGTAGGACTCCAAAAATTGATCCGTTCGCAATATCAACCAGCTGCGATCGACCCAGAAGAAATGACAGCCGTGACTATGGCACAGCTAGACATATGCACCACCAGCGTGTTTAAGGTTGATGACAAGTGTCCATGAAATGCAGGACATATGAACAGAAATCCCCAGATTGTCGAGTCCATAGAAGTGCGTCCACATCCCAGTCCCGCACACATGAAGGATGTGTAATGTGTACCGTCGAGGGTTGTAGCCATGGGAGCCTGGGTATGCAGAAATGGGGCTCGGTGTTGTTTGGCAGATAATCCGTTGGCCCGCCCCGTGGGAGGGATATGGGTATAGCACATGCCTTACTCCCCACCAATGATGCAAAGCATCCACTGGATAATGCTGAAAGCAGGTGTGAAATGTGTACAGCCCTATAGCAGTGTCCAGTAGGCGATTCCCATGGATGGACAAGCGTACGACCAAGATGGCACCCATAACTGGAAACCTGGCGGAATTACACAGCTGCAGTAAGGCATAGCACAGGAAATACAGATAGGGACTACATTAGACATTCCCCATACAAAGTCAGACCGTCGTGCGAATACCGGCGTACACAGCTCTCAATCTGCCATCACCAAAATGGGGATCACTCGCCTCCATAATGCGGAACAAATGGGCGACCTGTGGAACACATACTAATGGCTCACTAACAACTTCAACTAGGAAGGTCATAGGATGGTTAAACTATGCCGTTCCCACTTATAAAGAAGATCCTTTAATGAATTAATATGATTAATGTCAATTGACCATGGATTACACCTAATTAACATAAAATAACCGCTGGCACCTTATGGCACACAATCCAAAAAACACATAGGTAGATGAAACAGTCAACGTAGAAATTGTCCAGGACAGTGCCCAAATGGTATAAAAAGGTTCCTTTATATACAAGTAAGCGCTTTCACCTGTAGGCTCCTTCAGACTTACACATAACATAAAAGCATTCAGGCTTTAAATATCCCTCCTTACATTGTCATTGGTCAATTTCTCATCAAACAATGAACAATTAACCCTAGCATATAAAGCGCAAACGCAATGTTAAATACTCACACATATATTAACATCTTTAAAATCATCTTATTAAAACATGTATTATATTATATTGTACTATGCCTAATTCTCATCAATTATAAATCTAACAATATATATAGAAAATATGTATATTTTATCAATGTAAAACAGTGGTAAACGACTGAAAGAGTGGACTAATAGGTGTTAAATGTATAGCTGTACCTAAACTACATTTCTGTTATTTGGGTTTAAGCCACCTGCTTCTCAAAAGAGGCTTAATCTGTGCTTCATCATTCAACCCTGGTGTTTGGTCAGCCCTCCACCTAATAATCCATCTCAATTCGCATTCTAAAGTATAGTTGGTAATGCCCCCCCCTCTGGGATCAAAATCTAGCCTTTGTAAAACACTGAATGTAAAAGTATGCCTTGGGATGTGCTCATAGCCGGCCGTAGGCATAGGCCAACCCGGCGGCTGCCTAGGGCACCGCACTAGCAGGGCCACCTTTCTAGTAGTTATGTCATGTAGGTACACCAGGATGGGGGCACCATGTGTTGTGGAGGTGTGTGCCATGGAGCCCTATCGCCTAGGGCAGTGGTTGATCTAAGGCCGCTCCCGTGCTGCCGTAGGAGGGGTAGTACGGTCTGCAGGTATGTGCTGAAGTGCACATGAAACAGCGGTCTACAAGGATTACCCATAGTGGCGACACCTGCACAGACGGCTATAGCGGGACATACACATGACCATGCACACAGCTCAGATAGACATACACACACCATAAACAGGCAATAATACACAAGGTTTATGGCATGTACGGGTACAGTGTCAGTACAGCAAGGATAGCTGTCTGCCACGATATCCAGCAGATGTCTCTAGGGCATGCCGGAATACAGACGTTGCATGGACAATGAGTGGATATGCATCGTACCACAGTTCTATGTGTCAGCCGTGCAAATATGCGATACATGGGACAGACAGCTGTCCATGCAAGAGCAGCGCTATGGGCACAACATAAGTATGTATATATACATCGAGAGAGATACAGATGGACACATGTGGCAAGGCCGGGAGTGTAACGTACACAGCACCACCCCACCGCACCACAGCAGGGCGCACGTGGAGAACACGCTACGGAGGTCGCCAACCACAGCAGGCACACAGGCAGTCCACGAGCTGCGTCACACCATCCACAAACACAGAGATGTCGGCAGGATATAAGTGTTCTGTGGAACCTCTAAAGCCATAACCTATGAACCCATGCGGCTGGGAGCATAGACACACACACACAGCTGGCAGGCATGGGGATTGACCTTAACCTCACCTACCCAACCACACGACAGTATGACACAGGTATGGAATGCGCTACATGGACCACTGAACACAGCACCGTCAGAGGCACACGTCTAGGTGGGTGACAACATCCGTAAAGGAATAGACGCCGATAGCCAAGGTATGTGTTGCGAAGCGTCTAAAAGAACTACTCTCTCCAGGTGCAGCTGTAAATACACACACACACACGGGGAAGGGCCAGGAGTTGAACCTACGCCTACCTACATGAACACACTACAGCATGATGTATTTACAGAACGCGCTACCGAGATTACTGAGCACAGTGCTGTCAGAGGCATACTTCTAGGTGGGTGACATCATCCGTAAAGGAATAGCTGACAATAGCCAAGGTATGTGTTGCGAAGCGTCTAAAAGCATGACCATCTGCAGAGGCAGCTGGAAACACACACACACACCTCACACACACACGGGGAAGGGCCAGGAGTTGAACCTACGCCTACCTACATGAACACACTACAGCATGATGCATTTACAGAACGTGCTACCGAGATTACTGAGCACAGTGCTGTCAGAGGCATACTTCTAGGCGGGTGACATCATCCGTAAAGGAATAACTGACAATAGCCAAGGTATGTGTTGCGAAGCGTCTAAAAGCATGACCATCTGCAGAGGCAGCTGGAAACACACACACACACCTCACACACACACACACGGGGAAGGGCCGGGAGTTGAACCTACACCTACCTACATGAACACACTACAGCCTGATGCATTTACAGAATGTGCTACCGAGATTACTGAGCACAGCGCTGTCAGAGGCATACTTCTAGGCGGGTGACATCATCTGTAAAGGAATAGCTGACAATAGCCAAGGTATGTGTTGCGAAGCATCTAAAAGCATGACCATCTGCAGAGGCAGCTGGAAACACACACACACCTCACACACACACGGGGAAGGGCCGGGAGTT
Organism: Protopterus annectens; assembly: GCF_019279795.1. Taxonomy (NCBI): domain Eukaryota; kingdom Metazoa; phylum Chordata; order Ceratodontiformes; family Protopteridae; genus Protopterus; species Protopterus annectens. The sequence goes on from NC_056726.1 coordinate 918,889,331, forward strand.
GAACCTACACCTACCTACATGAACACACTACAGCATGATGCATTTACAGAACGCGCTACCGAAATTACTGAGCACAGCGCTGTCAGAGGCATACTTCTAGGCGGGTGACATCATCCATAAAGGAATAGCTGACAATAGCCAAGGTATGTGTTGCGAAGCATCTAAAAGCATGACCATCTGCAGAGGCAGCTGGAAACACACACACACACCTCACACACACACGGGGAAGGGCCGGGAATTGAACCTACGCCTACCTACATGAACACACTACAGCATGATGCATTTACAGAATGTGCTACCGAGATTACTGAGCACAGCACTGTCAGAGGCATACTTCTAGGTGGGTGACATCATCCATAAAGGAATAGCTGACAATAGCCAAGGTATGTGTTGCGAAGCATCTAAAAGCATGACCATCTGCAGAGGCAGCTGGAAACACACACACACACACACACACACACACACACACACACACACACACACACACGGGGAAGGGCCGGGAGTTGAACCTACGCCTACCTACATGAACACACTACAGCATGATGCATTTACAGAATGCGCTACCGAGAGTACTGAGCACAGTGCTGTCAGAGGCATACTTCTAGGTGGGTGACATCATCCGTAAAGGAATAGCTGACAATAGCCAAGGTATGTGTTGCGAAGTGTCTAAAAGCATGACCATCTGCAGAGGCAGCTGGAAACACACACACACACACACACACACACACACACACACACACACATGGGGAAGGGCCTGGAGTTGAACCTACGCCTACCTACATGAACACACTACAGCATGATGCATTTACAGAACGCGCTACCGAGATTACTGAGCACAGTGCTGTCAGGAGGCATACCCCTAGGTGGGTGATATCATCTGCAGAGGCAAGGCAGCCGAAAGGGAATGAAGACAGAGTGCGCAGTCACACAGCATGTTACCATCCCAAGGTGGGCGTACAGTAACACGGTAGTGCTGCACTCGGGAATACCAACTAACTACGGAGCACAACATCCGCGACATGGATACGGGGTGCACCACAGACAGTATACCCTATGAGAGGGCAACCGGCGTGCATGATGTAGGCAGCCATTGTGGCATATCAACCACATATGACTCACTTGGACGGCCTCCATGGCTATGCAGGATGTCATTGGCCATGGCTACACGCCTAGTAGCAGACATCAGTGCCGACTGTACTGTGTACCCCCGAATGGCCTACTGGGCATGCCCTCACACCTAGCGGTCACGAAGGGGAAACATACATGCACACGGGGTATCATCACAGACGGGCGCGGTGTGCACTGTACTTTGTGTCCATCTACACAGCTGCTTACTGGGCATGCTCATACACTTAGAATCTGCAGAGTGCAGACATGCATACACATGGGGTGGAATCATGGAAGGGCAGAGTGTGGACCGTCGTGTGTGTCCACCTACACAACAGCAACCCAGGCATGCTCACACACGTGGCGGTTGCAAAGGGGAAACATACATACACACGGGGTATTGTCACAGACGGGCGAGGTGTGCACTGTACTGTGTGTCCACCTACACAGCTGCTTACTGGGCATGCTCACACACTTAGAATCTGCAGAGTGCAGACATGCATACACATGGGGTGGAATCATGGAAGGGCAGAGTGTGGACCGTCATGTGTGCCCACCTACATAACAGCAACCTGGGCATGCTCACACATGTGGCGGTTGCAAAGGGGAAACATACATGCACATGGGGTATCTTCACAGACGGGCGCGGTGTGCACTGTACTGTGTGTCCATCTACACAGCTGCTTACTGGGCATGCTCACACACTTAGAATCTGCAGAGTGCAGACATGCATACACATGGGGTGGAATCATGGAAGGGCAGAGTGTGGACCGTCGTGTGTGTCCACCTACACAACAGCAACCCGGGCATGCTCACACACTTAGTATGTGCTACGCGCCGTCTGGCACGCAGACAGAGTGTACACACCGCAAGTCATGGCCAGGTAAACCCGTACACATGCACAAGGTGGACACACATGCAGTTACATGTACACACATAGATGACATCACAGGAGTCACGGGTGCAGGCTGAACATGTACACACTGCAGTGAACACTGTAGCTGCCATGCCAGCACCATGTCATCGGTGCAGCAGTATGCCTCACGGTCCAGCAACAGCATGTGACATATGTCCACAGGTCTATATTGCGGTGTACGGCCATCATGCAGAGTACACATGTACTATCAATGATCCCACAGGTGTGATGTAGTCCGCCCATATCGGTATACATGGACAGGCATGCTCCACACATACCTTGGGCCTGACACAGATATGACACATGACTGCAGCTGTACCACAGTGAAACAAAGTCCGGATATGTCATATATGTGATTGTCTGGCTTTGTGCATGGACTGCACACAGGACACATATGAAGCCTGTGATGTACCACATGCATAACACTGGTGTACGCGGTAATACACACATGAATGAAAGGTGGACACATGTCTGTGGTATGCTCCCCCTACAGGGTGTAGCGGTGTTGACTGGGACACATACCCTTGTACAGTTTGCCTGTGACAGCTGTGATACCATACCACAGTCCATGTTCCATGTATGTCGACACACATGTCACAACGTAGCAATGCATACACACATGGCAACAGGGGATACATGTGACACGTGTACTGTGCATGGTGCAGCCATGCATGAGCGGTGTCCGATGTCCATAACACAGTTGCAACCCCCTACCACATGCATACCCATCATGGGGGCTGTCATATGGTGGCATAGTAACAGCACGCATGGTGGTATGTGTGTACATCATGTGTTTAAACACCTGTCCACATGCATGTGTGCTGGAGGTGGTCACAGGTGTGTCACACACCATCCTACCCTGCCATGTGCATACAGTCTGCTATGTTGCCGTTACATGACAGTGCTGCCATAATGCATACCCATCGGTCAGGTGTCATCGACCATATGTCACATGGCCACTGTAACCCCTACCACCTCCCAAGTGCATATATCAGCACAGCTGCCGGATACAGTGTTGGTACGCATGATGCACTACATACCGCTGCACGCCTGCACATATCCCATATAGTGGGTGTGGCATTCCCAGCACCGACATGTGTGCAGGAATGTGTGCCCATGTATGCCACAGATCGGGGGGACTATGTGCCACATGCCACACATCACTGTACACCATGGTAGAGATCTGTACATACCTCGGTGTGGGGTGCATGGATGTGGATGGTGCAGTACATGCAACACATCGTCCCTCCATGTAGACATGTGTGGTCACCACCATGTAAGTGTGTCAACATGTGTGTATGTCTGCTGCCTGTTGTGAGGGTGTATGCAGATATAGTGTTGTGAATGGACACTAACCACACAGGGTGACCATCCCGTACTGGTGCTGCATTGTACGACCCTGTCAATGCCATAGTTGTGAGCCATACTGGCCACCTGTGCAAGTCCGCCCCCTGTGACATGGCGTGCGGGTGCATTGTATTGTGAGGGTGCTGACCACACAGGCAGGTGTCCCCATCTGCACACAATGGGTTGTGCGCCATAGTGGTGTACACCCCGCGATTGTGGACATATTCCTGTACCGGTACAGCGTCCTACTGCTGCACAGCGTGCACCACAGGTGACACCTGCGGTCAGTTGCCAGCACGCTGTGTACGACACCTGCAGAATGTCACCATACCTGTACTGTGTCATGCCATGTATGTGATGTCTCTGTCCACCATAGCCTGTGGCACCGACCACAGGCGTCAGGTGCAGTATATGTGTGGACATGTGTGTCATGTACCGTGTAAACAACGTTACACTACATCTGGCTCCGTGCTCCGCAGGTTTACACGTAGAACTTCTCTACTTGCAATCTAAACTGTCTGTTCTCTATCACAAAAGCTCAGCACCTGCTCCCACAGTATTCCTACATAGGTAAAGTATATGTATACTAGACGGAGTACTACACTAGCCTAGGATCCCCTTGAGTACCCACTTCCCTATAGGTCCCTTCTGACCCAGTTACACAGCAAACGCATCCACGTTCTCTGGCATGTCGAAGGGTCAATTGATAGCGACCTCTCCTGTTCAGATGGTGAATCTGGGCATCCTGAGGCAATGTTACAGGTGCCTCATGGACACGGACAAGCCGCACCTCCCCCACTAAACATGATACATGTGAGAGATGCAACTACATAGCCAGACAGGAGGCTGAGCTCTCCAAAACCACGACCGGCAAGACCAAATGGGAGGGGAAGGACACCACGCACACCGCAAACCCAGTGTCACATGGAACTATCACAAATGCTAAACAAACACATGAACACACAAAGACATACTCGGAGGCACTGTTAAAACATGTAACGAACCTAACGAGGCCTCCGAAGCAGACACCCAAGCAACTGCCTCCACAAGACATAGGACATGCAACACATAGTTCTCAACATCAGTGTGCTAAACAGTCACAACCCTTAAGGCCACACACAATGCCAGACACACTTGTAATAGGTGACGCCATAGTCAGACACACCGATGTCCCACCCACCTGACTGAACAAGGGAATGATCACAGTAGGCTGCCTGTCAGGCGCTGGAATCCGCCACATAACACACGCACTCAGGTCACTCCACAGCATGTACAAGTATGACGCGGTCATTGTCCATGCTGGTGTCAACGACCGGAGACATACCACCCTGGGATACATGAAAGGAGACATAGAGGGGCTCTCAGATTGTGTAGCCCAGGCCAGCATGACCCTGACCCTGAGACGTATCCCACCCTCATCAAGAATGATGCCACAATACTGGGTCCGACTGATCACCCTTGATAATTGGCCTGATTACCGGTGTCAGTCTGAGGGGATCCAATGTCCTCTTGCCTGGGATGACATGCTTGACACGCCATGCTCCTTCGCAAGGGATGGCTTACACCTGTCGCCCCTGGTCTTCAAGAGTTTGGCAAAGGCTCCTGCCACCCCCACAGTGCCCACTGCAGGCAAGGCTGAAATGATAAACCTACTGCCCTAGACTACAAACCTGGAAAAAACTAAGGGTAATACTGCTCAGTGCCAGTAGTCTACGCCCCAGCTGCGCACCCTCAAAAGCCATCCTCAGTATGGAGGACATCGATGTCAGTGCTGTGACTGAAACCTGGTTCAGGGCTCCTGAGAGCACCCCAGCACTATCAGGTCATACCTCATATCACGCGTTCAGGACCCTAACCCGGACCGAACCACAGAAGGGGGGGAGTCTCCATTTCCATGAAGGATACCCACACCTCCAGGTTGGCAGAAACGCACATAGCAGCGGGGACCATCCAGGTGCAATTAACCATGGGTAGGACTGCCCTACAGTTTGTTGCATGCTACAGACCACCCTCCCAAACCCAGGATACCCGCACAGCCTTCCTGAAGGCACTGGGGAGTATGAATGCTCTCACAACACCATCATATTGGGTGACATCAACCACCCATACATAGACCGGGAACATTACCCAGGACACAACACCCTACACCAAAGGTTCCAGGTGTTCATACACCCGAATGCTGTGGAACAACTATGCACCATACCCACAAGGGGAAGGACTATACTAGTCCTGATCATCACGCATGGGGACGACATGCTCCACACAGGATGTACATCCCTCAACGGTGAGGTCAGACCATATAGTGATCTCACTGGAGATCCGCATCCCGCCCCCAACACCGGCAAGGGAGACCACAGTGAAGACCTCTCCACAGCGAACCCCACACGTCATATGACTGGTGTGGTACCCTACAAGGCCTCCATGCCAGTGGTAAACACAGGCCATGCTGCTGAAACCCTTACAAATGCCTTCTACGAGCACCCCCAGGAATGTCTGGATCAAGCAATCCCTAATAACATCAGGACCTTGTCCACCAAAGGCAGGCACATGGTCTGGTGGACCCCAGCCATAAACAAACCATACAACAAGAGGTGAAAGCTACTACATGACAGAGCAATATCACTACCAGGGAAGGCATCACTGATTAATACTGGCGGTAACATACGATCACTCATACAATCATCCAAGGCCGCCTGTGGGACAGGACTTGCAAAGGACACATAAGACAACCATAAGGCCTTCCTTAGCTATGGTAGGAACATGGTTGGAAGCTCACAGTTATGCTCGGAATTAGTCCAGAATGGTACAATGATCACTGAACCCACAGACATTGCCAAGAAACTGTCAGACAGGTTCCGTGCATACATCTACCCTCCCTCCCCCCCAAGAGGGGAGGTATCTATCCCACCAGAGTCTAGCCTCCCAAACATCTCGAATGGCCAGGTGAGAGCTGCTATCTGTAAAGCAGAGAACACAGCATCAATGGGACCAGACGGTGTCCCCGGCTGTGTGCTACACAACCTCAATGAGGGCCTCAACCCACACATAAGGCTGCTGTTTAATCTTAGCCTTACTACAGGCTACATACCCGATGGATGGCATACGGCAACTGTGGTCCCACTCCACCAAGGCGGTGCTCCTACGGACTCTGGACATCACTGCCCTATAAGCTTGGCGAGCCTTGTCTGCAAAGCTATGGAGGGGACCATAATGGAGCCCATAAATGAAGACATTGGGGAATGACAAATACTGGAACATACCCACATCGGCTTAGTCAAGGGCAGATCCTGCCTCCTGAACCTGGTCGACCTGTTCGGAAGAGTCACTAAGGCCATTGATGGGGGTACGTCGGTTCGCACAGACTACCGTGACCTGGCGACAGCGTTCGAACCAAACTCCACGCGGGCATCATAGAAAGGCTCACCAGTGTAGATGTAGAGCTATATGTCACACGATGGGTTGCCAACCAGATGAAGGTCAGAACCCACAGGGTTAGTGTTCCTGGTGCCATGTCAGACTCCAAGCCGGTCCCGAGTGGTGGCCCACAGGGCTCAGTCCTGGGCCCCCTCCTGTTTGGCATTCAACTTTCCGACGTGCATGCAAACATAGAGGGATTGTGGCAGACAAGGTATGCCGATGACTGCAAACCGGCCGCCATAATCAACACCCCATCAGACACAGACACCCACCTGAGGTCTCATAGAAATGGATAACTGGTGCCAGAGCCATGGCCTGAAGCTACATGCCAGGGAAGGTATAGACCTACCCTTTGGGAAAGACAAGTTAACCCCGAATTACCACATAGGTGGTAATCCATTAAACACGGTAGACGTGATCAGGGACCTGGGGACCCAACCTGTCGGTAACCTCTCTTGACACTCACATTGCCAATGTGGTTGGGAAGACATTCCACAGTGCCCACCTGGTCATGAAGGGATTCACATCCAGATCAGGGGAGGTCATTGTACCCCTGTACTCTTCACGCATCAGACCAATGATTGGGTACAACGCCCCATTCGGAATGTACCTAACCCGACACCTGCAGCAGTCGGAAGGACCCCAAACATTCCCCAACACAGGGATAAAGGTGCTGAAACATATGTCACACGCTGCCCAACTGAGGGAACTCTGGCTCTATACCTTCTCATACCGTCTGCTCCGAGGTGATCTGTGCCTGACATACACGGCCATGTCCAACCTGGGTTTCATGGACATGCTCCACCTCCTAGGATGCAAACAACCACGGGCAGGAGAGCAACAGACACAAACCTCAATACGGATGTAAATAGGATGTGCTGGAGGGACAGGATCATCGCCACGAGACTCCCTACACCATGGAACAGATTCCCAGCCCTTGTGAAGCAGAGCCCCTCACTGACTCTGTCCAAGAGTAATCCTGACGTGTGGATGGGAGATTGTAGGTATGCCCCAGGAATCATCTCTGTGTCACTGCTGGACAGAGGGACAGCAGACCAATGGATATAGTATCCTCATCCTAAGGGGTGGTGAAAGCCACACACACTCTGGCTAGGCTTACACATGCCGTAGGGCACATAGCCTAGTATGTACCTATGCACCTATGTACCTATGTAGGTGTTCAGGCAGGTTGCGGGTACATGTGGTATGCTGAAATTGCCAGATGTGCCTGTGGGTAACCCACAGCTACACGTGGGGGACTGATAACAGTGCTCCCAGTAGGCACATGCGAGTACACCATATGAGGCATACAGGGTAACAGAACCAACATGGTGCTACACATGTAACCGTCACACATACCGTGTACACAGCTCAATGCATGCTGCACCTGCACTACATGGTATGTCTGCTGCATGATGACAGTACACAACCCACGTCACATACGCACCTGTCACTTGTCATACACAACCACTGCAACATACACATCACATGCTATGCGTACACAGGTATCACATACACCTCTCACTATCTTGTCCACCCTGTGCATCAGAATATATTTGCATAACCGTGCACCGATGGTGTGGATGACAGTGATGCAGCAGAGGCTTCATCATATGTACAGGGTGATATGTGTGCCAGGGGCATAGGCTGTACCAATGGATGACATCATGTGTGTGTGTAAGGGCCAGTGCATTTACTGGGCATGACTGTGCAGAATGCATATGGATGTGGTGGAGCCCTACAGTTGTGTCTGCCATGTGTGGGTATGTGTGTACACAGTTCAGCCATACATGATGCCTACATGGGGTATACTTGGCAGCCCCAGACTGTACAGTGCAGGTTTTACAGCTCACTGTGTCCGTCTGCGGCCACGTGACCCGTGCCTGCCTGGGGTCGCACGGGCACTACCGGGTGGAGGTATGGAGTGGCCACTCTCCGATGACACATGTCCGCTGGAACCGTGTCCACGCTGGGACCGGCCAGGGCCATGTCCATGTGGCCTGCTGTGTCCTGGTGTGGTCAGTGTAGCACCAGCTGCACTGCTGCTGCTACCGGCACTGTGTGAGTGGGCATGAGAGGTGGCACGCACACGTTGACCTACACTAGGTGGTGTTGCTGGCCTACGGGCACATGTCCTACGCCTCACCCCTACCAGGTGTTCCAGCACAGACAGCTCACGCTCGCGGATTGACATGCCTCGGTTGAGGATTCCAACCATCTCACCTAATCGCCTATCCAGTACATTAGCAATCTGCTGTTGAGCATTCGCCAATGACTGGATGTTCTCATTTAGGGAATGGATTGCGGCCCTCTGCAGCCTCTGCCCTTCTTGGTTCTGCCATTCAGCATGTGCCTGTGCCGCCATTACAGTCTGGAACATGCGTCTGGTGATACCAGCTGCTGCACTCTGTACAGCAGGTGCATGTCTGCCAGAGGTCCTCCTACGAGCAGCACCAGCCACATGCCTGTGTGGCACATCACCAGTCATTACACTGGCAACATGGTGTGTACGCACCTTCTGTAGCCACCACACATTCCTGCTCAATGCCAACAGACGCTGACTGTCCTTCCATTATGGGCAACGGTGATGTGGTATGTGTCGGCATCAGAACCGTGTGCGGGGATGAGGGGGACATAGGTGGGATGGTAACCAATGGCACAGCTTCTGCCCCTGACAACCCTGCCTGTACCTCATGCATATGGTCATCACCGCTAGTATCTGTGGGGACACTAGCATCAGATGGACCGCAGGAGGGGAATGCACCTACACCACCTGTGAATACAAAGACATACTGTAAGATACATTACACACATGCAGACACACACGCAGACACACACACAGACACACACACACACACACACACACACACACACACACACACACAGACACACACACACGCAGACACACACACGCAGACACACACACACGCAGACACACACACGCAGACACACACACACACGCAGACACATCATGCATGTGATATTGCAGATGGCATGCAGCATTCCCACACCACAGCTCAGAGAATGCAGGCCAGACATTAATAGTGGTAGTATGCATACTGCCCTGGGGTGCACACTACATCAAGCAGGTGTCATTTCAGTAGGCATGCAGTACATACATTCATGGTAGTTTGCATGCATCACCGTGATACACCGTGTGGCCACAGGCAGGTTAACAGTACACATGGCTGGCGTCACTTTGACATGTAGTCCGCCGACATGTGCGATAACATGTGGACATGTGACAATGGTGTCCCACCACATGCACCGCATCATACTGGGCGTCACAGTGCAGTGTTATGTGTACAGGCTACAGATAGAATGCATGTGTAACAAAGATGTCTGTGCAGGTGTGGTTGGTGTGAGCCGTGTACATAGCTATACAGTGGGGAGTACAGGCACTGTGCCACTGCATGGCAGCAGGACACAGGTATGTTTCTGTGCGATGCATAACATGGATGCATTGCATTGCCATGTCTGCAACACAGTCATGCTGTTCCACAGCACGTATATGGTAGACATTGGTGGCACCTCCGTGGCTGCAGACAGGCATTCCGGTTGTCTGGTGTACCACATCAAATGTACAGGTGGTCCACTACAGCTATGATTGCACTATGTGTGGACAATGTGCAATGGTGTCTATCCACTCCAGACGTACTGTGTGGCAACATGCCTGTGGCTAACACCCATGGCCATGTTTGACTGGGTCATGGACAATTGTGTGTGATGGGCATCATGTACCCATCCCTGTGGTGGCCCATGTGACATACACCCATACAAGTTGGAGGTGTCACAATCCAGAGGGCTATGCAGACAACAGTGTGGATGTTTGCTATGTTGGGCGTAGGTCAAGTCATGGTGTGACAATATTGCAGACAGAATACCATGGGTGTGGGACATGTCGTGTGCCATGTCACAACATGTGCACACAATGCAGGGGCATATGTCACATTGGTAACACCTGTGTGCTGGCCAGATCACAGCTCACTATGTGGTACTGTGTGCATACCACAAATGGTGTTCCAATGCATACTACATATGCATCCATTGTAGAACACCTCCACCATTGTATGCATAGCTGACTGCACATATCACACTGACAGGTACTGTGGTTTCATGCTGGTGTATACTAATGGTTGTATCTACTGTACATGGGTGGCATGTGTGTCTGGTGGTGCAACCTGTATACCGTGACTGGAGCAGAACCCAGGTGTGCATGTTATACCTGGCCACATGGCGAATATCTATACACTGTAACATGCCTGTTACTAACAACAGTCTCACCTGCGATGGACCCATGGCTGTGTGACAATCCAGAGGTACCTGTATAGGGGCGACACAACAGTATAAACATTATCCATGACTGTAGCCACAGTAAGCACTGTGCATGTCACATCATGTACCTGTGTGATAGCATGTGGTATGCACACATCTGCATACACAACGTAGCATACTGTAGTATGCGGCTTGTGTGCCCATATACCTGGCATGTGTTGGTACATTACGTGGTGTACTGTGACACCCACACCTATGGCAGATATCATACACATATGCAAGACTGACTTACCAGGCAGCTCCAGGCTCATTGGTTGGGAGACACCCACCTCCACGATGGCAGCTAGTGTTTCTGCATGATGTTCCCTGGGTGTCCCCAGACTGGCCAGGAGCTCCTCCGTGTGTGTGAGTGGGGGCTGGGTTGGTGGCCCACCACCTGTTCTACCTTGTTCTCTGGCGATTGTGGTGGCACGCTGTTTTGCGTGCCGTATTAGGTCCGTGCAGTGTCGGCGTATCTGCTGGTAGGTGCGGTTGTTGCCACCCACGTCGTTCACCCTCCTGCGCATATCCTGCCACAGGTCATCCCGCTGCTGCGCTTGCTGTGGAACATGGCTGAATAGCAGGTCATAGTTGTCATGGAGCAACGATATGATTATGTCATCCTCCTGGCGGCTGAAGGCTGGCAGCTGTGAACGTGGCATTATCTGTAAGACATAATGATGGTGACAGGTCACATTTACACTGATGTACTGGCATACTGCTGGACATGCATTGCTATGACATGTACGACATCTGCACAGTAATCTCTGCGATGCATCATGGCACTGACACAGCTGACATGTTGCTGTCACACCGTTAGGCAGCGGGTATCATATCATATCTGTGTGTCAACTCATCACACTGTACACACACCATGTTGATGGTAACCTGTTGTGGATATGTGTACCTGCCTGCACCTGTGTTCATACCAGTTGGCACATGTCCCGATGTGCGCACAGTTCTACTGTTCACCTGGATGCTGTGTATATGTCAGTAGGCATCACAGACGCAGCCATTATGGATGTCAGCGGTGGCACTGCACACATACACGTGGACACCTGTACATGCATGTGTTGTGCCATGTACATCTACACAGCACTGTACAGGTGTTGGACAACCTGCCACTGCTCGCCTGTATTGCACATGTGATACACATGGGACATTGTGTAATCATATGACATTAGCAGGGATGGTCATACATAGCATGTGCGCGCGCACGTTGTACACACCAACACACAGCACCTGTGACACCACAAGGTGCATCAGTGCCACATTACTGCTCTGGACAGTTGATAGTGCAAGTGCCATTTGGCCATTGCACCATGTATGACTGTGATGGCAAGTGCAGCCTTGCTGGACAGGGCTGCATGGTATGGCAGGGTATGTCACATACATGGCACAGGGATGTGTCCCACCTGGGGATACTGGTATTGGGAGGGTGGCTGTCCATTCCATATGTCATTGCTATGTGTATATGGACATTACGCATGTCTATCATCATGGTGTGGACAATGGCCTTCTGCAAGGTAGGCAGCATGCTGCTTGGTGGGGGTGTGTATGGTGCATGCTGGTATTGCACATCCATGCATACACATTACCCCTGACAGGTGCTATGTGCTGTGATATTGTTCAACACAGTGCTGTATGTGCCCGCACAATGATATCCCGTGCACATGGATGGTACCCTGGCCTGACATGGGTACCACATATGTCTACATCCAGTGCCTGCTGCCACCGCCATGTCGGCGGGTGCACCACACAGCACCATCCCTCCCACAGGGACTGTGGTGTTGGGCACAGCATAGGTATCCATTTATGGGGACAGGGATGTTCACATAGTGGGGGCACTGATGGTATCATCCATCGGACCATACACGTATGATGCACACCTCACACACCCAGCCCATTCAGTATGTTGTTCGCAACACTGACACAGCTATACTGCTAGGCCAGGGACATTCCAAGCCGTACATACACAGATGCATGAACATCTGTCTGTGGCATGGGCTGCAATGATGGTGGGGTTCAACACAAACCATGTTTGACTGTGGCTGGCGCAGATGTTCTGTGCATGTGTCTACATGGTAACCCTGTTGTACTGTAGCCAGCGGTGATGTGCTGTGCACATGTCAATGCTGCACATTGTGTTGGTGTCTGTCTGTCAACAGGCCAGTGGTGGAACACGCCAGGGTATTAGTGATCGAATATGCATGCCGCCCTGTACAGCTGTACTGCTAACATCTCAGGCGCTAATGTGTCATGGACATGCACGCCTTACCCAGACAGGTGGTAGTGGGTTGCCACCCGTACCCATCACCTCTTGTGGGTTGCTATTATCCAACACCCTATTTGTATTGTATGTTTAGGCTATGCACCTGTGTGGGACATGTGGGCATGCAATGCGCTACTGCGTACCTTTGCACCCATTGCACAACATGTCACACAGGTACACTGGCAGCCATACACTTCACAGCTTGATGACGGTACAACAGGTGTTGTACACACATAACACATATCCTGTGGGACATGGTCGTATGTACAGGCATGTCCGACAGTCACGTACCACTGCTACCCCTATATGACGGTTATGCAGTACATGTGGCGGTACAGCAACTGTCACATGTACTCGTGCAATGCCCCCCTACCAACATGGAGCGGTACTGCCTGTGGGGGATGTGCGTCTGCATCCATGCTGTGCCCATAGCTGACAGCTGTACATCAATACGTGCAACATACCTCATTTTGTGTTCTCACGTGTGCATGTTCAACATGGCTCCACATTGTTTGTGTCTGTCACACAGTCATTGTTGTACATGGTTTACATGCCAACCATGGCTTACTATATGTGATTCCATGTACTTCAGTGGGATACCATCATTATACATTAGAACAGCGTCTTCCAGTCATCACATAGCCTTCCTAGATGACATTGTTAGCCAGCCAGTAGTAGGTGTTCCGCCATCTGCACATTAGTCACACAGTATGAGGGTGGCTGATACCCATTCTGGGGACAGGGTGCTGACAGCTGTGGATGGGTGTGATGCTGTCGACAACCATAACTGCACCTGATGGTCACATCTGGATGGGTAACATTCACAACACACACCTACCTTCACATAGTAACACATCATCTACAACAATGGACATTCCTGCCAGAACAATGTGTGCAGTATGTCTGTATGACCACTGTAGGCACCACTGGTGGCCCCCAGCATGGCAGCCAACAGCACCGGTGTATATCCCGTGGAACCATGGGTTACACCATTCACAACACACCTGTCTCGGATGACCCTGTTGTGGATCACAGTGCAGTTCCACACATCATGTTACACTAGGCATCATGCACTGATAGGTTGCGGACGTGTGAACAGCTGTGCAACTCAACATATGCACACATGACTTATCACCTGGTACAATATATCTCTCATACAACATGTTATTGTGACTGCCCTGTGATGGCATTACACAGGCTACGTGTACTGGGACATGTGATGGCTCACCGGTGTCATCCCCTCTGGGTGTGTGTTTAGCCAAGTGTACAGTAGGCAGTGGTCTGAACACAGGGACACTGTACATTGACCTACTGTGTCACTGCAACTGTTGCCTATGCTCAGACTGTAATTATACAGGCATGTGGTATCTGACCGCTATGACAGTCCTGGTCGACCACACTGCTGCGGCACACATGACCTGCAGCCATCTACCTGGGGTGTGGAGCACACATGTACATCTTCACATGCTATACTCCCTCTGTGGCGGTGTCACATAACTGTCTCCGGCAGGGCTGTAACAGGCAGGCATGGCATGGGGGTCATGTGGGACAATGCTTGCATCTTCCACTGTGCTGCACACAAGCAAGGCACACACACTATTGCACCACTCACATTTATCTGCAGTGACTGGGACCTGCCTCCATGCTCTGCGCAGCATGCCTGCGAGTACGGATTGTACACAGATCATACCTCCCAGGCACATACCTGGACTGCAACACCCACAGGTGAGGGGATCCCACATCACATAGTGTTTTGCACACATCCTGGATAGTTGCCGAACACAATGCATCATAGGTGCTCAATGTGCAGATACACGTGTTTGTGACCGCTAGACACATTGTAACACGCAACAGAGTTGACATTGTACACCGCAGGTTACATGCTGTCTGTGTTGTTATACTTTACATTGGGCCTCAGACAGCTGATACTGCCATGTACTAACAGCAACCCACACTTCCCTAGAATAGACACCCATGTACCTACACATGATTGAGGCGTGCACTCCACCCAGCTGGCTGACACATTACACAACACATACCATACCTACACTACCCTCAGCATGCACAATACCTCCATGTGTCTGGTGTGTTGCACCTGGGGTTATCCCCCCTTTGGTGGATGAACACATATGCTTCACGGCCCTGCTAGCCACACCCTGGAAACACACCCATCGCAGCATACACGGAACATGTGTACTACAGCCAGTACTACTGACGTCTGCTGACAGCAGTTGTTAATGGCATGACACCCCGGCAGATGGACAGTGTACATACATATGCTGACACATACCACAGTGCGCTTGCGTAGCATGTACATGATGGTAGGGACCATGCTGTTCCACACAGAGACATGGCGGTACTGACCTTTTCACAGACGCCATGGTGGTGGTCATGTTCCATGCACATCTGATGTACAAGCACATGTGCAGGCTGTTGCACGGTGGTGTATATTCACATGTGTGGGGTGCATCACTTGTCAGCCATGGTGGGTCCTCGAGGTCCATCACATGCTCCAAGGCTAGCTACCTAAACATGACTGCCACACATTGCAGTGTGGGGCCTCAGGCAGTGTGGTGGTATGTCTGTGTTGTTTGGCTACATCCACATTCAATGTCACATACAATAGTCACCCAGGCATTGCAGACCGAGATAATGTTGGCAACATGCCAGGCGATGGTGTACTTACCAACAATACACACTCTCACTCATTACAGGGTCGCAATCCATACATGGACATTGTAGTGTCCCTGTGGACACATACATGGTACTGACATGCACACGTTATGTCCTGGGACACTGGCCCGATGTCACCTTCCGATGTCCCTAGCTGTTATGTCCCACCAACCTGTTTGGTATGTGTCTCCGCACCA
Source organism: Protopterus annectens (assembly GCF_019279795.1). NCBI lineage: Eukaryota > Metazoa > Chordata > Ceratodontiformes > Protopteridae > Protopterus > Protopterus annectens. The sequence continues at coordinate 918,905,574 of NC_056726.1, forward strand.
GCCCACTATATTCACTGCTAGCCTGTTGTCAGACATTGTGTACCTTGACCGCTGCGCAGCCGCATCTCTCGCACTACCCATGGGTGGCATTGTGTTGCACATGTGGGACTGCAGTCATACACCCATGACTGGACCATTCTGAATGGCACTGGGGCACATCCTCACGAACGTGCTTCATGCACACATTGATGGCCTCCATGCCTTTCCTGGCACCCTTGTTGGGCTTGTGTGTGCCACAGCATGCCACCTACACATGCTGGCCACCTGTCGTACCATTGCATGGGCGGTTGGGGTGGTACAGAGGCCAACACATCAGACGTTGTCCTCACATTGCCCTTCAGCACCATTCCACATTCTGGTATTGGCAACGTACACATCCACCTGCACATCATACCCTGTGTCTCAGGATGTTAGGCTATATGACTCATGGACAGGACACACAGTGGTGCAAGCATATCATAGTACCTACTACATGTCAGGTACATATGGCATTACACAGTCCTCAGTCATGGGGCCCCTCATGTTCACTATTTGCTTACATACACAACATGCTGTCACAGAGTACTGTCCATGCCTAGATATCCCACACCTACATACCTGGCGCCATTATTGCTCCACCAGCTCATACCGATACCGACCATATGGGTGTCAGTGTGGCGGATACATCATGTGGGTGTCATGGCATCAGGATGCATGACACATGGTGCATGCACATCACCTTTGCATAGCAACATTCACCCACTGACTATCACATGGATACCGGCCCCATACATACATATCACATTGTACATGGTTGCTGTACATACATATGCCCCACACGGTCCTGTGGTTACCGTATTCCACTGTGGCATGGATACACTTCTGCAGGGCCACACCTATCTGTACTGTGTGTGATGCTGGTACATCGGTAGCCATTGTACCTGTGGCATACACACATCTACACACGGTCAAGGGTACAATACCACATTTATGGTGTACCTTCCACAATGGCTACAACTTTACATAGCACAGCATTGTCATGCCACGATGTGTACCAGGCTCGGAGGGTTTACATATGCGGCTGACAGACGGAAAATACATCTGTACACATCTGCATACCACATACGCAGGGGTGTCTTCTGCTCTGACACGGACCATGTCCTCCGCATTACTGATGTATATACTCCTCATACATGACAATTGCGGTGGGCAGTGTGAACGAACTGCTCATGGATATGTGCACACATGCCACACTGCATGGGCTGGGCTTCTGTGTTACTTCCGCAGACACGACATGCACCATGCTGTGGAACATAGGTCCTGTGCACATCCCACAGGGACACACAGTGGCACTGTTCATGTGATACCTCCCTTGCTGTTTGAGTGACACGTAGTCATGGTACCACCACAGCAGTGGTACTGTATAGACATGCAGTTGACACCCGCCTCTGCTGTTCACAGGACAGTACCATGGGGAGGTGACACTACTGTGTACACTGCACATGTGTTTACACATGGACCTGCCAGACTTCATTGTTGCCCACGGTGCACCTGCTACAGATCCTTTGGCCTTGGTTACTTGGTGTACCTTCCATTTTGGATGGCTATGATGCTACTACTCTGTCCCATACCTACAGGCCATATGTATCCTGTTATTGTACATACCAATAGGCAATACCTCCGTTATGCATGATATGCCTGTGATACTGTGTATAATGTCTGTCATATCCACCCTGACAGCTTTACATTACACATAGTTGACATAGTATCCCCTACTGCAAGGCTTACGTGCACGTCGGCCGCACATTACGTATGACATCGATGGTATATGCCCATACACATGTGTGCTGTGACAGTATACATACATGTCCTATCCCCTGCTATGGCACTTCCTTGTTGGACATCCACTGCCAGCATCAGCGTGTGGTCTGGCATTGTTCTCTAATGCCCCCCTGTGGCAGTCCTTGTGGTGTCTCGGCTGTGTACATGATGTCCCACTGCTGTGCACACGGTGTCCACAGTCGTTGGTATGCTCAGCAGGATAGCACTACATAACCACCTTTCACCACTCTCTGCATTATGGACAAGTGTCATTACTTACAAACACCATTCCCATACAGTACAGCTTCATCATACACATCATGCGTTACACACCCGTACATATCGTGTGTTCTACATACCTTGTCGGTGTTTCGTTCCGTGTATCGGTTTTCCTTTTTATTTCTCTTTCGGTTGTACACTGCTGGTTCGGTATGAGCATACGGTTGGAGTATCCTGGGAGTCATCCTTATATCCGTCGATACCTGCAACATGTGGGTTCATCCCACCAATTGCTGTTCCTCAGTGAGTAATTGTGTGCATATCACCTGTGCATCTACTCCATTCGGACATTACACGTCGTAACTGGGGTATGGTTGGATTCCTCACCTGGGCGTTGGCTATTTGCCCTACCTTCGTGGAGATGGTCTGTATTGTGTTATGTTATGTGTAACTACAGCCGGTATGTGTAGCGACAGGTACATTTCGCAGTGGTGTTAGCCGTGGATTGTGTGTGTTGGGTATAGTATTTGGTTCGACATGTGGGTGTCCCTGTCCTGACTACGTCTGTTGATGGCGTTTTGCATTCGGATGTGTAACATGGCTGTTGTATTCCTTTAAACAACGCATGCAAGTATGCATCCACCTTTGATTGTGTTTCCCACGCGAGATGTTGCAGTTATGCAGATGTCATTGACTGCCTGTATGTTTGTGCTGCTATTACGGTTTGTATCCCTTTAATATGTACGATGGGGATATTGGAGGTTGTAGGTGATGGATACGGGTTGTGGGCCTTGCATCTCTACATACACGGTATGGTTGTCTGTGTGCTCCATCCCTGCCTGGAGAGTTGACAGTTAATTGTCTGTTGGTATGGGAGTGTAGGTTGTGTTGTTGTCATGTGGTGTTGGTATAGCCTGCGTGTGTGCTTCATGCATGTATTCCTCCATCACATCTGTGGTATATCAGCGATTGTTTGTACGTGACGACTATCCCTTGTCATTCTGTCCCAGATATTTACAGTCATTGTGGTCCTGTTCTTGGGATGGCCTGTTTGCCAGTGGTTGCCACTTATTCAGGTGGGGATTGCTTGTTTGACACTTGTAGAACACACAGCGGTGTTTACGGGCCGATACGTGGCCACAGTCAGTACTGGGGTAGCACATACGTATTTCCGCAGTACATACCTATTGCTGTGTGACTTTGCCGATGTATCGTTTTGCAATTAGCATATCGGTGTCATACATACGGGCATGAGTAGTACATACGTCCTTTCCATTTCCTGTGGGCTATATTCCTGTGCTACAATCTGGGACATTGTCACTTTGTATCGTTCTACGTCACCACACGCCTAGCCAGGGTGGGGCTCTCACTACTACTTTGGGATTACTGGTGTACATATGCCTGTGGCTAGTGTACCGTATGCCTACACATATTATTCCACTCTGCCTCTAACATGGCACCAACATACACATATTACGGAGACACACACATTACACTCGCACAGCAACACACACGGCACCCTCACCACACACATACACATACCACGGCACTCACGGGGATGGTTGCACACAGTACCTGCGTGGGCCGCGACACCGGTGGCGGTGTCTACCTCCCCCCTCATATCTTCATACTATTACCCGCACATGTACTGTTACAGTACTGTGGTCTGGCGATCATTCCGACTCGTGGTTATGCATTTCGGTATTTTGCCCGTTCCATGGTTGGCGGTATCCTCTTCTGTTAAACCTCCCGGATGCTCAGGTTGTCGTTTCACTATGTATACTATGTACAGATATTGCGTGTTACATCTCAGTCACCTTACATCCCTCTGATTCCCTGTCTTAACTGTAGTACTTATATGTATATGTGTACATATATTTCTATATATGTAATTATATCTATCTACATATATGTATATGCACATATATATATGTTTATATGTATACACCTTGCGGCGAATGTGGCAGCATACAGCAACGCCGTCTGCTGTAGGACCCGTGTACTGTTCAGGTGTTGGCGTTCCATGCTCCACTGGCTGTTGGGTGTACAGTGTTTGGGGGCTGCCTATGTTGGAGTCACACATGGGGCCACCCATACGGTACACTTTACGGGTGGTCATGTTTGTGTGCCATCCATTTCACTGTGTGTGCAGGTAGGGAGGTGTCAGTCCATGGGGCCTACGCTGTCAGAGTATGTGCTATACGTTCCCTCTTTGCCAGGGCATAGGCATATTGGGTATGCCTCCGTCTGCCTACTGGGGCTGGCACAGTGTGTTCATGGTCCTGAACCCTCTGTGCCTAGACTGGCCTTGGCAGTTGTGGTGGGTTTAGTGGCCCTTCACCATTATGTCCCTGCAGCAGCTGCTTCCGCAGGATCATATTATGTAGCATGGCACATACTATGAATATGTGGGCACATGTGCCTGGAGAGTACTGCAGGGCTCCACCGGATGTATCCAAGCACTGGAACCATGATTTCAGCATCCCAAACACACGCTCTATGATTATTCTGGTTTGTGCGTGTGCCTCATTATGGCATTCTTGCATGTGTGTGTGTGCATTTCTGATGGGAGTCATCATCCACGGCTCCAGTGCATAGCCAGCATCCCCCACAAGGTGGCCTTGTGGGATGTCCCCCCTGGTGAATACCTGGTACAACTGTGAGGCATGCCAGATATGGGAGTCGTGGTAGCTTCCAGGGCTGCCAGCACACACATTCATGATAATGCCCTGTGCATTGCACATGACCTGGCAATTGATGGAGGGGAATCCCTTGCGGTTTATGTAGCGTCTACCCTGCTCCCCAGGTGGTGACTTGATTTGTATGTGCGTACAGTCTATCGCACCCAGTACCTCCGGGTATTGTGCCACACGGTGGAAGTGGCGCATATTGCTAGCCAACTCCTCCTGAGATCTGGGGAAGTATATATGCTCATTGGCATGTGGTAACATGGCATCCAGAAACTGGTGTAGTACCCTGGATGCTGATACCTGTGAGATGCCCATTATATCCCCAGTTGGCCTTTGAAAGGTACCTGTGGCCAGTATTTGCAAGCTTACACATACCTTTGTGTCCACTGGGATGGGCTCCCCTCTGTTGTTTCTTGTTCTCAGGCGTGGCCGGCACAGCTCCACTATTTGCTGTAACGTGTCCCTATCCACCCTGTAACGCTCTACTATCTCCAGGTCTTGTAGCCCCTGGTAGGTTACCCTTGGTCTGAACACTCTCCTTCTCCTCTGAGGCCTACGGTAGTTGTCGGCATCCTCCTCCACAACACCATCTGTCTCTAACACATGCTGATGGATCACGGCCACGGCAGCACCCAACATGAGCATTTTAAAAGTTCCCCATGTGTTTACACCTATGGTGCGGCGTTTGGGACTACACGGCTGTGTGTTGTGTGCATTCACACTTTATACTATTGTGCTGTACACCCGGTGATGTCATAGGGTGTGTCTGTACGGCCGTATCTGGGGATTCTCTTCCGTGTTTTACCGTTGGCACTGCAACGCTGTTGCCTTTGGTGTTGCATTACTCTTGCCTGCAATGGATTACCTTTCGACCTTCCCTTACTATTTCTGCACATTGCACCTACTATTTCCTGGCATGCATCCTGCTGAGCCCTGTCATGTGTGATTTCTGGGACATGGCATATCGTGCCTTTTGTGTGCCAACACCGTTGTGCTGCCTGTCTACTTGGCTCTGCTGTGTCAGGTCTTCACTCTTTGCAATCTGCTACCTCCCCTACTTTCTTTGCATTCATATGCCTCCCCTATCCCGTTTTGCAGGTTTCTGCATGCAGAGTTGTCAGCTGCCGCCGATTGGCCTTCGTGGGTTGATTAGTGTTGATTGCTCATTATTACTCCAATTACACTTCTTCCACATTTCCTCATATTCTCAACATCACCTTCCTGTTTCCGATGTTATTTACGGGGCGAGCGTCACATGACTGGGTTAAGGGAACATAGTCATCCTCGTGCACATGCACCTCTGCGCGCATTGTGTGCTCTCAGCTCAACTATTTCCCCACACGCCAGTCCTGCAGCTGTGATGTGCAATGTACAGCCCAGGTTTGCTGAGCTCCAATGTGCTTCCTCCTACAGTGGCACACCCCTCTGCAGGTGACATGTATTCCCTCTGAGCCACTCCTCGGTGTATTACCGCTGCGCCATTTGGTACAGCCTTACGCCGGCGGGGGGTTTGCGATTCAGTATTATCTGCCTCATTTGCATGGCATTGACTACTAATTCATAGTTACCACGCCGAACACTGCCGCAAGTCCTTGGCAACCCTTGCACCGTGGTTGTGGCTTTCCATGCATACCATGGTGTATTATGGCTGTGAAGCTGATGTGTATTACGCTGCTCTTTTATAACATTGTCATATTATTTCATTGTTTTGCACCTTCCGCAAACATGTCCTGGTGTTCTGCTGTGAGTTTCTGTGGACATACCATTTATGTTATTATTTATATGTTGTGCATGTTTTCTTTTGACATTCTCTGTGTATTTCGCCATTGGCATATGGTAACGGTGTGATACCTGAGGCTGACAGCCTTCCGTTACTCCTATGTTATGTTTGGGAAAATGTAAACCGTTTTTTTTTGGTTTACATTGCCGTGGCCTTATGCTACGCCTGCGCCACTTCGTGGATCGCTATATGCCTTCATTTGCATAGTGCAACATCGCACATGGGGTGTTTAGCATACCTACGCCGGGGGCAGCACAGATCCGGCGCACGCCGGTAGTGCACGTGGAATTGGATCATACCTGAATCGCTCGGCGGTCATATTTGGCATTGTAACACCTACGCTATGCGTGCGCCTGGCACAAGGTTCATGAATCCCGGGGACTATGTCTTTCCAGGACACAGTTTATTTTTTTTTTGTTCAATAAAAAAAAATGGTTTCAGTTTTGTTATGATTGAAGTTTAGACCTGAAATTATTTCAGAATTATGTAGAGAATTTATAATGTGTTCTCTTGAGGAATCTATGTTCCCTGTTGTTAATAAGATGTCCGCAAAAAGCTGAATTTTGGATGTATATTTTGCATTAATATCAAAACTATTTATCTTGTCATTAGTTCTTATATAGTTAGCTAAGTGTCCACTGATAAAGCAAATAATAAGGATGATAAAGGGCACCCTTGCTTGGTGTCTTTCAATATTTTAAGTGGCCCTGATAGAAAAGCTCCTATTTTGATATATGATATGGAGATGGTATATAATTTACCTAACAGTTTTGTAAAATCTGAAGAAAAAATGTACAATTCTAATACTTTAAATAAATAAGACCAGCTTATGGAATCAAAAGCTTTATCCAGGTCCAAACTAATAATTGTTAGTTCCTTTTTCTTTTTATTTGCATAATCTATTAAGGTTAGAAGTCTAATTACATTATCTTGGACCTTTCTATATGGGAAAGAAACCTGTTTGATCATCTGATATTATTTTTGGTAAAAGTGATTTAGTCTATTTGCCAGAATTGATGTAAAAATCTTGCAGTCTATATTTAGAAGAGAAATAAGGCAATAATAAGTCACTAATTTTGGGTCTTTGTCATGCTTTAGGATGGGTGAAATCATGGCATATTTCCATGAAGGGAAGACACTGTCATTCTTTCTAAATTCTTCAAAAGCTTCTGTTAGAATCTTGAGAGTCTTGACTGAGAGCATCTTGTATATCTCCCCTATAATGACCTCAAGACCCGGTGCCTTATTGCTCTTAATGTTTTTTACTCTTTCCTTAATTTCCTTTAAAGATATTGGTTTAAATATTTTAGTATTTTGTTCCTTTGTTAATTTTATATTTATGCTGTTTTTCAAAAATTCATCTTTTGAAGTGTTATCAGTATTATTTGGATTGGTGCTATTTACTGTTTCATGATGTTTTCTAAAAGCCGCTAGTATTTCTTTTAAGTCAGTTATATGATTAGGTTTCTTCTTGGAATTATCTATAATTTCTTTTATATGAATGGCATTTGTCAGGCTTTTAGATTTAACTGCAAGTCTATGCACATTTTTGGGATTAATTGAATGCATTTGTAGTTTTATTCTCTCTAGGCTTATTGCTACTTTATGATTCAAAATATCTGTGTACTTCAGATTCAGTTGTTTTATTTCAGAGACTTTAACAATATCTTTCATGTCTAGGTTCTTTTTTAGTATATCAATTTTTGTTTGTATTCTTGTTAACTCTTGGTCCCATTTGTTTCTTTTATTTAGGTACCAACTTTTAGTTTTACCATATTGGTATGATTTTAATGTGTCCCAAAGTATAATTCTAGAGGTCTCATTAATGGGGGTCTATATTATAACATTGAAGTTCATAAACATCGAATGTTATAATATCGAACCCTAAACACCGAAATCTGCAAACATCGAACAGTCAGAATATCGATTTTTTTCCCAGGAAAAAAAAAATCGCTATTCCGAGAAACATACACACAACACAAACACACACAAAAAACAGCAATCCACACAGATACTCTTAAAATCCTACACCTAAACTAACCCTAACTCACCTAACTCACCCCTAACCCTAACCTACACACAATCGCACACTTACCTGAACCCAACCCGTAACGTTCCAACATATCGAACTCTTAAAACAGCGAAGCCACAGCAACGGCCCACCAAATTCTTTCCCTGGGAAAGAATTCGGTGTCCTGCACCTTCACTGTTTTCAGCGTTCGACATTACTTGTTCGATATTATAACATTCAAACTTTATAAAATTCGATATTATAATATAGACCCCATTAATGTCATTGATATTCAGAACATATTTTATTTCCTTTAACAGCCATTCCCTAAAATCTTTTAGTTTGGTAATATAAGCAGGCAGTCTCTGTCAAAAAATTAAATCTTTAGGTGTTATGTGTATTTTAAAGAAGATAGCATTGTGGTCGGATAGTGGACATGCACTAATCATGACTTCATGTATTTTAGATATTAAATCATTAGGAATAAAAATGTTATCTATAGTTGTTTGTGTACCAAACCAATGAGTAGTGTGTATATTGAAGGGATTGTGATTCTCTTATGACAAAGATATCTCTCATGTTTGAAGTATTAATAAAACTGCTTAGCTTTTTGGCTGTAGCCGACAATCTAAAATTACCATTTTTAGTAGTGTCATTCTTAGACAAGACACAATTAAAATCTCCTGTAAAAATGATGTCTCCTTTAGCTTTAACTGAAATTAACTCTAAATATTTATTTGCTGTTTCTGCTCCAATACCAGGTATCCAGTATGTGTTAATTAAAGTGATATATCTTCTGTTTATTTCCAATGTTATCATGCTCAACATGCCCTTTTTGTCTTTGTATGACTCAATAATTTTAGGTACAGGTAAAGATTTTTTCCATAGAGTCATAGTGCCCCTTCTCTTAATCTGGTAATGAGATCCATTAAAAAACATTCTATTCATATCCTTTTCCATTAGATGGGATTCTTGTATAAAAGCAATGTTGACTTTGTTTGGTACTTTGTTTGTTTTAAGATATTTAATTAAATTTCCTCTCTTTATATTATTATTAAGGCCATTAATATTAAGTGAAACACTTTTATATAAAGACATATTTGAAGAAACAATTTTGTATCATGCATTCTGTTATGGACAAAACATAGCTTCAAACATATCTAATATGCATTAGTAATTATATACAACTCCAGTCATGCAATATAATATTCCTGGTTCAATGAGCAAGTCATTGAAGCCACCTTCTGCCATCCTACAAGTGTTAACCTTTATTAGACTAATGTTTCTGCCTTGATTTAATGAATAGTACAATATGCAACAAAACATATCAACTTTTCTAAAATGTATAGTACAACTAATCAACTAATCAACTCTTTATAATGTCATTAAGCTACATAGTAGACATCTTAGTTTAGAACTTTATGGACATAAAACAGATTATCTAATAACAATGATACCAGCCAATCTATTATTCAAAAGATGAGTGTTTAAAATGTGTTAGGTAGTAGAATATTTATTGCTCTTTACTAGTAATAAAATGAGCAAAGAATTTCATGGTTATGCTAATATTAAAGATTCTTTCTAAGTTAGTAACACAATTATATCAAAACCTCTATGCTTTTTAAGATACTAAAACTTTGCACAAGAAAGTGATGAAAATGATGACCTCCTAACCATAATTTAATACACATTTAATATGAATTTCAAATAGGAATAGTAAGAATTATCAAAACTTTTCATATCAGTTTATGTTAAATACATTATAACCTCATATTCAGACTATGAAACACAAAAGTGGATGACTCTAATGACTTTGGACCATATCATGTCCTGTTATTCCCTTACGAAAGGAATATTTAGAGTTTCCCCTATTATATCTCCTTACTTTTGAAAAAAAAAATGAGAGACTGTGAGTATATAGTTTAAACTGACTATGTTAGAGCAAAGATCTCCAGAAACTTGCATGTGTGTAACTCCTGTGGCTTGAAATAATACATTTGTACAGATCTAATAGATTAGTATATAGTAGGTTGATACATCATACACATTTCTAATTATGCAGTTGTCATATTAACTTTTCCTTTCCCCTTTAAATTCATTATGTTGCAGAATTGCATGTCAAAGGTACTACAATATTTCTTTTAACTAAGTTAAACAATTCCAGCTTACCCTGGAAGTACTGAACAGTATTAGATTGTGAATGTTTACTTACATCCATCATGTTGAATAACATATTCTTACTATATTAAACATTCTTAATAAATATTTTTGTATGTAAACCATTTTCTGTACGTTTCTGCTTCAAATTTCAAGCGGTTATGTTTCTGATGCTTGAACAAGTCCATTCAGCCTATTAAGAAGTCTAACTGCCATAATCTGACCTCTTTTCCATCAAGCAGCATCACAAAGTGGAGATGGGAGTTCAAAGGTCATCCAGTTCTTTCCTTCACTTCGTATGTCCACAAAGGAACACTGTGTGTAAAAAAAAAAACAACTGTACTGCACTAGAGACAGTAAGTGAAGCTTTTTAAAACTTTTGGCGGTAACAAGCGTCTAGAGGACTGTGTTTAGCCAGATCTTTATTTAGTGTGGGAAAATCAAAAGGAACTGAAAATGAACAACCACCATGATGATGCTAAATAAACGGCTGCTATGTTAAAGATACTTGCCACAATTAATCTAATAGTGTCAACCATAGTAATTAATATATCAAACAAGCACTATGACTAAAATCTACAGGTGCAATTATAAACATAAGATATCAGTTCCACAATATTTTTACTTACAGATTCTGCACAGTAAAAAGGAGCCAGACTATTTACATTTTAAAAACTGCATTTTTACTATCCCCTCCCCCATTCTTTATGTAACTTACTGTGTATCATATCAATGAACAGAAAGCATAGACTGTTACTTTTACATGACAATAATGGTTTTACTAATTGAGTATTATGCCTCTAGAATATTATATATTTTATTTCTTGATAGGTTTTAATCTACATAGAGGCATAACGTGTATATATATATATATATATATATATATATATATATATATATATATATATATATATATATATAAAAATTGTCAGAATAACATCAACACTTATTGTCTATATAAACTCTTGGCCAAACAATAAGTAACTAAATGCATTTTAAGCTTACTGTTCCTATAGCTTTCAGTTATATGATTTCCAATGAGAGAAAAACAAACACTATTTTTACCCTTACACCAAGGTTTGTTCATTTGTTTTTATAACACACAAATATATTCTGTCAGATGAATAGTATTATCTGTAAACAATTGGTACATTTATTTCCCTTTAATTTCTTATTAGTTTTGTCATTTGTAAATATTTTACCATTGACAGCTTGTCTCCATCTCCTCTTTTTTGTCCAACAGTTTGTTTTTCTCGACAAAGTCTGTTTCTTCTTCAAGTTTGTAAAATATTTTTGACCATCCAAAAGGGTAATCTTAATTCTTGCAGGGAATAAGATCTGAGCTTTTATATCAGCCTTTTGTAAACTTTTGATGAGAGGGATACATTCTTTTCTTTTTGCTATTATGGTGGAAGTATAGTCATTGTCTATCCTTATATTTCTCCCATTGAGTTGTATTGGATTTCCTGACCAGGCTGTTCTTAGTACTAAGTCTTTGTCTTGAGTTGATAAAAACTTCACTATAATAGATCTCACTGCTGCTGGATTCTTGGAGAAAGAAATGTTGGATAAAGACCTGTGAACCCTCTCAATATCAAATGAAAAGGACTCAGAAAGATTCAGTATTTTAGGTAGCCATTCGTTTAAAAAAATGACCGTGCTATTTCCTTAATTTTTTCCCATTACCCCATGAATTCTAATGTTGTTCCTTTTTGATCTGGACTGCAAGACTTTTAATTTTTCTAGCAGTTGATTGTTTTGTTTGAAAAGGAATTCTATCTGTCATTTTCCATCTGTCTCCCATCAATTTCATTCGCAGTTTCTTCTATGGCTGCTATTTGGTTGGAATACTTAGATAATTTCTTTCAGGTCTTCTATTTGTTTCTTACTTTCTGTTTTCATGTTCTCCATAATTTTTTCTAAGTTGTCCATTTTCATAGAGAGGTCTTGTATGCTGGAAATTATTGTATGAAGTTCTTTTTTTATGGAACTATCCTGAGGAGAGGCTCTTGTGTGACTCATGGCTATATCCAGTTGTACTAAGCAACAAAACTTCTGACAGGAATTTTCTTGATAAAAGTCTCTGAAAACTTGAATTTTTCTTAGTAGATAATGCACAATATCAAGAAATATAACTTGTGAGAAAAATATTCTAAGTTTTAAAAGATAAAAAACAAAAATCCTGTCAGAAATAATCTTCGTAGGCAGAGCATCAGAAAAGTGCTGCTATCACCTTGGCATCTTGGCCACGCCCCTGCATTTCTGAACTAAAAGTAATCTATAATTCTGATCATTACAATTATTTATTAATTGTAAACCTTCCACGTTTTCTTCCAAAATTGCCATTTTTTGAGACGAATTATTAGAGGGAGAGCAACATTTTGAGCCAAAATCAGGGACTGTTGAGAGGTTTGGATGTACCTAATTCTATATAGTTATTTATTTGTGCATACCTCTCAACCTCTTAGTGCAGAAAATCTGGACAAGGCCAAATATATTGGGGGAACATACAAACAGTACTAGAAATTGCTCTTGTATAAACTTAGACAGTTGATAGAATAACAGGTCTTGCTTTAGCATGCATTTTTCTGAAGGGTATGAAGTCTGAAACTCAATGTCTATCTTTATTTAGTGACATCATTCCTAAATGCTTTGCCAGAAAACCACAAATTTTATGAGGAACAAGCCAGAAATAAGAAGTAAAACTCTATTCATTCTGCGAAAATCTGGACAGTTGAGAGGTATAGTTCAGCTGGGGCTGTCTTTGAGTTTGCCACCCTTCCCTCCTCACAAAATCAAGGTCGAATGGGGCCTTTCCCCACAGCCATTCCAAAGTTCAATTACTTGGCTATTTCGCCCCATTTACCATTTACCATAAACACTGTAATGTGCATACTGCTTTACTTCTACGATGATTTGGATTTCTTTTAAAAGTTTAATTTTACATTTTACAGCACAAACACTAATAGACATGTTAAACAAATTAATGCAGTCTCACAATGAAAATAGACTTAGCATTAAAACTTCTCTGCCCTTGAAACCCACATTCATTGAAAATACATCTGACCAGTGGCAGATAAAGATTAACTTTGGGCTGTTTTTAAATCATAGGCCCCTTGCACACAAAACATACATGTGTTCTTTGATACAACTTCCTGATTGTATTAAATTATATTCCTTGTATAATACAGTACAGTTGTTAGCATTTTAAATGTATTGTTTTGTACATTTTTCCAGTAAATAATGAAACAAAATGCATTCACCGATAATGACAAAACTGCCCAATTCAGAACATTTGCATCATAAAAGTATACTCAAACGTCTACAATCGACCAGTATCAGTAAATATGCACAATCTCTGCAGAAGTAAAAGTCACCTAAATAATTCTACATTAAAGAGATCTGTAACTAATGAAGAGGTTGCTGCTAGCAAACAACTTTATATTTCATCGTTCCATCTACAAATAAAGTGCCTGTTGCCCATGAGGAATAAATAGTCTGTGTTACAGTAAAAAAATAATAAGCTAAGAATATTGCAATAGGGAATGGGTGGAAAACTGATAACAGGTTCATAGTTACTAGGTATCTTCACCAAAGAGGGCATTCTCAGGACTACAGCATCCAACCCCCTTAAAAGTACAATACAGTACAGCATCAGCAATGCATCTACATACTGTGGGAGTAGAACCTACAGCCTTCTGCATTAAAAGCAAGTACACTACTCATTGTGCTGTTAACAATGCAAGCAGACTCACCATAAGCAGCACTAAACTTCTCTTACCCTGAAGATCTCAGCTCCTTGTAAAATCCACTCGACACTCAACTATATCTCTCAACTTTGCAGCACAAGAAATCTGGAAAAAGCCAAAATTTGTTGGTGGGAGACAAAAGCCCAAAAACCAGGGATACATTTTAAACATTGCTTGTATAATCTTGGAAAGTTGCTAGAATAAAATGCTGTGTTACCACCATGAATTTCACTGCCAAGTCTTGAACATAGAACCCTGTGCACTACAGTCAAGGCAACATACCACTATGCTAAATCAGCTGTTTCTTGAAAGACAGGAAGACTGAAACTTAAATGGATTAAATGGCTATCATTTAGTTAATTCAGTTCTCACCATAGCTGTCAACCTCTTGGCACAAAACACCTGGACAAAGCCAAAAATGGGGGAATACAGCCCCCAAACATATTTAGTGAATTCAGTTCTCACCAGAGCTCTCAACCGCTTAGCACAAAAAAACCTAGACAAAGCCAAAAATGTGGGAATACAGCCCCAAAAATTGTGACAAATTTCAAATCTCGATCTTATAAACTTAAAAAATTGCTAGAATAAAAGATTTTGTGTTACTATGTACTTTCTGAAGAATGTGAAGTCTGAAATTCAAATGTCTGTCATTATTTAGTAAATTCAAAATCTAAAAAAACACATATTTTATGAGGAACAGAATAGAACATGAGGTAAAAAGCTGAATAATTTTCACAAGTGTTGGTGGGTATGGAATTCAGGCTCTTGCTACCTACACCAAAGGTACAGGTTTTGAGCCTGAGTTAATCTCTCTAGCCACCAGGTATATTTCCTGAGTTTCTCTCTAGCCACCAGTAATATTTAATTACACACACACACACACACACACACACACACACACACACACACACACACACACACAGATTACCTGAGTTTGGAGTCCATCTCAGCTTCATCTGAAATCCCTCTTCCTGCTGCAACTTCAAAGTCCCAGCTCCACTGAAATACAAAAGTCCTTCCCACGAGAGTAGCTATCCAGCTGGCAGACACTGCAGTTCACTTCCCTTCCAGTCTATGCAGTTGTAACCCCATAGACATCTGGGGCATCTGTAGTCTGATGCCTTCTTTCCTAATCTAGACTGGTTAAACAGCAGTCCAGATTCCTGCACGCATGTGTAGAGTTCGGGAACACCCTGAGCATGCATGCATGGTGTTCCGGGACTCGCTAATTATTTTTTGCTTTTCTTTTCTTTTTACAGCTGAGGGGGCTGCAGTCCTGCAGTCTAATAGCATGAGCTGCCCCTGTTACTACCTCTCACACTTTTAACACCCACCTATTGCAAGTGTCCTTTCTCATTTGCATATCTTTCTCTTTCGGTTGATTGAAAAAAGATTCTAACTTTTGTACTGCATGTTATTGACATTATTGTAATGTTTATGTAAACTTCATTCTCAGGCCTTTTGTAAATTCCTAATATCCTCATGTATAGCACATTATTGTAATGTTTTCATAAACTTCATTGTCAGATGTTTTTCTCTTTTTGTAACTTTGTAATAACTGTCTGGAGCTTTTCTCCTTGAGTCTTCACTGAAAACAGGCCACTGGCTCAGTTGGACTAACCTGGTTAACAAATGGCAAACAAATAAATAAATAAAATAAATAAATGAGAAGCTCCTTTATTCCACATGGTTTGAAACTTGTAGGTGTAGGTGTAGGGCCTTATGGTAGAGCTCCTTCAATATTGAGGTCAGATGTAGTAACCACAGGTTATTAGACAATGACAAAAGTCTCAGTAAACTTGTAGGTGCAGATATAGGACCTTGTGGCAGAGCTCCTGCAATATCAAGGTCAGATGTAGTGACCACAGGCTATTAAACAATGACAAAAGTCTCAGCAAATGTGTAGGTGTAGGGCCTTGTGGCAGAACTCCTGCAATATCAAGGTCAGATGTAGTGACCACAGGCTCTGAAATGCAATAAAAAAACTCTACTAAGCTGTAAAAGTATATTGAAGTAATAAAGTTAGCACTTATTATACAAAAAAGAGATGAAAGAAGGACCACAGTAAGTCTAAGCAAGAGAATACTGGGGAAATATAAGGGTAGAGTGATAGTAAGAAAGTGTATGGGTGTAAAATCAAAGTAGTTTTAGCAGGAAATACACTGATCTAGAACACAGTAATGAAGTGTAAATATACAGCTGTATTGAGCAAATTATCAGAACATGGCACTCCACTGACATGCATAATATAACACTATCACACCAATATGTCAAAACAGTGTAATACAGAAATATATAGATATAGATATCTATAGCTATATCTACACATACATAGGTTCATAGGTTCACAGTTAGGTACTAGGCTATCAGCCCTGCGACCTATATAAGCCTAGCCAAAAAGTTCCCTGGCTTTTGCCACCCAAGAAAGTGATTTTCCTGTGCCTCTGTCTAAAAGAGCCACAGAAGTGATCCCCAAGGTGAATTTCCTATTTCCCATCCAATTGTCGAGGTTTTTCTTAAAGAGGGCTAATGAAGAGCTTTGCTTGACATGAATGGGTAGTCTGCTCCAGAGCATGGAAAGTCTCTGGGACAGAAATCTATCCCTCCAGCATGTTCTGTTTATTGTGGTGGCAAGGTTTAGGTTCCTGGAGCATGTGGCTCAGAGGGATAGGGGTTTCTTTAAGTGTAGCATGTCCAACAGATCTGGGTTTGACATGGCTTTGTTTGTTAGGCAGAGGTCACCTCTGAGTAGATGATCAGTGACACAGTAGAGCTGGAGTTGTTTGAGATGGTTTGCGTATGGCATCTGTTTGAGGCTGGTAATCCTCTTAGTGAGGTATTTCTGTGGCCTTTCTAGTTGTTGTAGATGTCTTGCAAGGTACATGGCAAAAGGAGCATTGTACTCTATAATGGGTCTGATGAGGGAAGAGTAGAAAGGAACAATGACCTTTTTTTTTTCTGGAGGTGAACCCATTTGTGATGAGGTGTGCCACTTAGAATGATTTCCTGACTACTGTGGTAATGTGATTATCAAAGGAGAGACTACTGTCCACCTGTGTCCCGAGGCCTCTTCTCACTCTTTTGGTGTTTAGTAGGCTACCACCTATGTGGTAGTTCATGGGTATAGTGTTTTTCCCAAAGGGGATGACAATGCACTTCTTGGCATTGAGCTTTAGGCCATGACTTTGACACCAAGTGTCAGTCTCAGTGAGGCCCTTTGTAGAATGTCCACATCATTAGGCGATTCTATTATGGCACCTAGTTTTTAGTCATCTGCAAACTTCATTAGCAAAAGATCTGCTGTATTAGCCTGGACTTCTGAGAAGTAGATGCCAAACAGGAGAGGACCCAGGACTAACCTCTGTGGTACTCCACTTGTCACTGGTCTGAAGTTGGATCTGGAGTCGGCTACTTTCATTGTGTGGGTTCTGTCAGTGAGCCAGTTGGCCACCCATCTTGTGACATAGGGATTTATACCAAGTCTAGTGTGTTTATCTATAATTCCAGAGTGGGGGATGGTGTTGAAAGCCTTGGCAAGGACAAGATAGGCTGTGTGCACCTCCTAACCCCGTCCATGGCTCTGTTGACTGCTACAAAGATGTCAGTCAGGTTTAGGAGACATGATGCACCTTTTACAAACCCAAACTGAGTGGTGTCCAGAGTTTGGAGGTTACATATGTCCTTGTTTATAAACTCCAAGATTATACATTCCATGGCCTGCAGACCAGGGTCATCAGGCTAATGGGGCAGTAGTTCCTGGGGTCCATGGCAATGCCCCCTTTGTGGAGTGGGATAACCATTGTTGTGCGCCATTCAGTAGGCATGAAGCCTGAAGTGAGGCTATGATTGAACATGGTACTTAGGTGGGGTGCCAGTTCATTCTGTAGTTTGTGCAGATGCACCCTGGAATGTTGTCAGGTCCCATGGATGTTGTGTTCCTGGCTTTGGAGAGTACGGTCTTTACTTGTGCAGCCATGATTACAGGGGCTTTGCATTCTTCCAGTATAGTGATGGGCCCTTTGGGTGGTGAGGGAGGGTGAGGTTTGCACTGAAGATATCTGCTAGAATGTTAGCAATATCAGTTGGTTCTGTATTTCTAGTGCCATTGTGATGTAGCTCAGAGCAGATCTGAGTGTCGCCATTGAGATTCTTGACATAGCTGTAGAATGCTTTATGGTTGTCTTCTTTAGGATCAGAGTTGATTTTATTTTCGTAACTAGCTTTGGAGGATTTTATGAGGGATCTCAGCTTCTTACTGAGGCTGACCAGGGAGTTCCTGCAATCAGGGGATTTTACTCTTTTTTGTAACAGCTTCTTCCTTCTGTTGTAGAGTTTTTGTTTATGGCAGGGGACTACCAGACTGGCTTCCTTACTTTGGAGGATAATGTCTTGGTTCTGTTTGAAATGGCATGATCCATGCACTTGTGTATATGCTTATACAGTGCATTTGTTTAGGATTCAGCAGTCGTACCTCTATTTTCTGTCTGTATGGGTGTCATGAAGCTTGCCACTTCTGTCTTAAGAAGCATGAAGTTGGCTTTGGAGAAAATTTTTATGGTGGTTTCCTTAATAGGGGGGTGGGGGTGGGATATTGATGTCTAGGGTGATTAGCTTGTGGTCGGATCTGACCAGCGAGGAGTTGACCTCTGGCATGGAACATCAGTTGCCCATATTGTTAATGACCAGATCCAGGATATTGCTGCCCCTGGTGGGGGTATAGACAACCGGATCAAGGGCATTGGAATTTATGAATTCCAGAAAGCGTTGAGCAAATGAGTTAGTACATGAGTAGTTTTCCCAGTTGATGGTGGGGTAGTTGAAATCACCCATTATTAAGGTATTGGGCTGTACCTTAATATTACCCAGGATATCAAGAAACGTGGAGTGGGCATCCTGGGGCATGGCGGGCAATCTGGAACAAGCTACAACCTGGATTGCAGTCTTGCCCAGTGTTAGTTGCACTTGGATAAGTTCAGATGCATTATGTTGAGCAACTAGCCTGGAGGTGTGGATATCCTTAATGAATATAGACATGCCTCCTCCATTAGTGTTTTGGTTCAGGTTAGGTGGCCAAAAGGTGTGGTATGAGTTACCACAACACCAGCAACTCACATTACATGCATATGTGTTAAGGGGTAACAGTACTGTGCGTGATTGCACTCGGTGCAGTTTCATGGGTGACAGTATTGTGCATGATTGCATTTGGTGCAGTTTCATGGGTGACAGTATTGTGAGTGATTGCATTCTGTGCTGTTTCATGGATGACAGTATTGTGAGTGATTGCTCTCAGTGATGTTTAATGGGTGACACTATGGTGAGGGATAGCACTCGCTGCTGTTTAATGGGTGACAGTATGGTGAGAGATAGCAATCAGTGATGTTTAATGGATGACAATGCTGTGAGTGGCAGCATTCTGCTGTTTCATAGCTGACCGTATTGTGAGGGACAGCGCTCAGTGCAGTTTCTTAGAAGACAGTATGGTGAGGGACAGCACTCAGTGCAGCTTCATTGGTGACAGTTTTGTGAGTGACTGCACGCAGTGCTGTTTAATGGGTGACACTATGGTGAGGGATAGCACTTGCTGCTGTTTAATGGTTGACAGTACTGTGAGTGATTGCACTCAGTGCTGTTTCATGGATGACAGTATTGTGCATGATTGCATTCGGTGCAGTTTCATGGGTGACAGTATTGTGAGTGATTGCACTCAGTGCTGTTTAATGGGTGACAGTAGTTTGAGTGATTGCACTCAGTGCTGTTTCATGGGTGACAGTACTGTGAATGATTGCACTCGCTGCAGTTTATTGGGTGACAGTTTTGTGCGTGATTCCACTCAGTGCTGTTTAATGGGTGACAGTATTGTGTGTGACTGCACTCAGTGCCTCTGTACATGTTAATGGGATTGAAAGTGGGAAAAGAAATTAACTGTATTTTAGAACAACTACCTGCTTGTGAGGAACAGTGATTGTATTTTGAACTATTTATTTATTTATTTTATTTTACATTTGTTAACCGGGGGTGTCTGACTGAGCCGAAAAGGCCCTTTTTCAGCAGAGGCCCAGGGAGAAAAGCTCCACAAAGAAAAATTACAGACACATTTAGTTATTTAGACATAATCAGTATACACACAAATTACAAGAGACATGTTTTTACAGTGGTATGTGGCACAAACAGTTACAGTGGAGAGAACAATAAAAAAAATATTAATTTTAAAAATAAAGGTAAATAATAGATTTGTGGTGTACGGCTGAACTTTGGAATGTAGGTAGAATACATACATAGTACACAGGTACAGTACATACATTGTAGATTAGCCAGTGTTTGTGAGTAAGATTGAAAAACTAGTGAGTATCAATTGTTGTAGACGTAGAATGCAAAATCCTTACAAGTTTATGTGGAAGTGGAACTGCAAAACAATGTCAGCTGCAATTATCAAACTTTGAATGTGGCATGTTAAGTCTTATGCATATGTGTAATACTAAAATGGATTATTCAAGGATTAAGAAGATTATGGCTTGCATATTTGCATGAACATAAACATTGATATAGATTGCAGGATACACCTAACACTCACATAGTCAATGTACATCAGGTGGCACAGGAGATAGTCATCTATGCTGTATTATTGTTGGCTACAGAATGTGGATGGTTGTATTAATACTTGCTTTACAGTTGTTGACAAACATAATGCAATGTTCTCAAATGGCCATGGTGATTGCCATACCATCAGGCCTTTTACAGCATGTGCATACAATTACTAATACATCTGTCTCCGTACTTAATTAATACAATGTGTATAACAGACATTGGTCACACTCGTGATAGAGATCGTTGACTTATTTAGTCATACTGAATGAGGCCTCAGGTCTGTATTGGCAAAAAAAGACAGGACAAGTTTATTATACAGTTATGTGTTGTAGACTGCTGAAACAAAACAAAGGAAACACTATTTAAAATGCACTGTGCATTGGCAAAAATGGTTATAAAAACAGTTTAAATCTTTGCATTGGTATATAGTGGGGTATTGCATGAAAATATATGCCTCCAGACTGTAAGAGTCATGATTACAGTGTTGTCACTCTTGTAAGTGGTTATATTTTACCAAGGTGTAAATTTCAGGTCACCTCTCTAGATGGCATGATGAATGACTGCACATTTTTTATCTCAATAAATTCAATTGCAAGAACAGCCACAAGAGGAAATAATAACCAATCGCCCAGTAGATATTATGTAAAAAGTTCCAGAAAGGCAGCAGGATGACCAAAAACGTATTATAAAGTATTTTATTGAACAAAAAACGTAAGCACTTTCACGGTATTACAACCCGCTTCATCAGACGATGAGAGAACGAATAAGGGATCATGTATATTGTACTACTAAAGGTTACAAATATAGTGCTCTAACTAAACATACAATGACATTTGGTGACAAACACACATTTGCTTTTCAGGTTTTACAAACACAGGATGTAATTACTAGATTAGGTGATATAGTTACAGAAACCTTAGAAGTTAAATGGATTCTGAGGTTAGGTGCACATAGGGGTCGGGGTCTAAATGACGCTATCCCCTTGAAACCTTTGCTTAAGGCTAGAAGTGTTAAATAATACTTTTAGAATTTTATAGAATTCATTTAATAATATAACATTTATAAAATTTATGAAATTGATTTTATATGTGATTATATTTTTATTATATGTTAAGATTATATATGAGCTATTTATTTATATTATTTTATTTTAGATATTGATACATATTGTCTTAATATGTAATTTTAAATATTGTATTAATTGAATGATTAATTTATCCTTCTCAGTGGTTGATTGACTTTTGGCAGAATATATATTTGGTATCAATTTGTTAAAGGGTGTACGTCTGATGAAGCGGGTTTCAATACCGTGAAAGCGCTTACATTTTTTGTTCAATAAAATACTTTATAATATGTTTTTGGTCATCCTGCTGCCTTTCTAGAACTTTTTACAACATTTTTTATCTCGTTAATGATAAACAATACCAATGTGACTGATATAGGTGACTGCAGCCTCCTTTGTCACAGTTCCACAATGTTTGTGTATTTTGATGTCCTAACATTTGGAGGCTGCACGTATTCCAGAAGGTAGGTGGATACTGTGGGGGGAAATCAGGGTTTTCCATACACCTCTAATCTGCCCTTTTACCTGGCTATCATAAACATAATTCAGTGAGAAAATCTCAAGCACAGCCATCAATGCAACTTGTGCCCTGCCATTCAAGATATCAAATGTACATCTCTTTTGCCGGTCAAAGGATCAATACAAACAGCTCCTCTAAAGGCAACAGCAAGCACAAGGTCAGCCCTATATCCTATTCACAGATGGCATTTCTGCGCCATAAGACTTTGGAGAAATTGAAGTAGCATATTGTGAATTTGGGTGGGTGTTTTTTACACTGTTAACTACTGCCTTATCAAAATTGGTTGTGATGAAACTTAGCAGGATGAACTCAACTCAAAGTTTACCACAATGTGGTAAAGTAAATCTAGTAGGACATCACAGCCTGCACCTGTATTGGTATTCATTAAGACATCCATTAAGATATTAATTAAGACATTTTACATGACCAGTAGACTGTTCTGCATATGCCAGTTATTTAGTCTTAGGAAATGACAGACAACCTGTTTTACTCGCATCTCTTTGTTAAGTGCTTTGTTCTAGATATAAACTGATTGCTCTCAGTTGTAAATTGACCTGCGGGTCAAATTGTCACTATAGTAGAATGTATTGCTAAATATTCCCTCAATGTTGCCCCCTCTTATACTCAGTCACTATCTTCATTCAAAGAGCAGGTATATATCATGTGTTATGGGGGGATAGAATACATATACCACTCTGGGGCTCACAATGACTGCCCTTATGAGTGCACACTCCTATGCACTCATTAATGAAGGCTACCACCTGGATATGCTTAGTGAGATGTAAGCCCACCCTCAGGGCACCCACTGCAATACCACGCTTCCTGCAACAATTGTGGCTGTATATGTACTGCTCCACTCTGAGCATATCCATTCTCCCATTCTA
This sequence comes from Protopterus annectens, assembly GCF_019279795.1. NCBI lineage: Eukaryota > Metazoa > Chordata > Ceratodontiformes > Protopteridae > Protopterus > Protopterus annectens. The sequence goes on from NC_056726.1 coordinate 918,929,032, forward strand.
TTGTGATCAACAGCCAAGATAGCTAATCAAACTTGGTTTGCCTGTGTCACAGTTTGAGCATTATCCATCTATACCGCAGGCCTTGCTTGTTACAGTACCTTACCACATTAATTCAGTCTCTACCCTCTGTTGCTAGATTACACAAATCATCACATTATTGATCTTTCCTATGTTTGTCCTTAGTATGACAGTTTTTGCATAAACCTTTGCACTTAATGAAAATTCCCACTTCACTTTTTACTGCATATATGCAAAAATGCTTTGCTCATTTCACTTTTCATTGTTAATTTTTCAAATAGGCATTTGCATTTTCAATTCTGACAGTATTAATCTGTTTATGTCATTGCTCATAATTCACAAAAGTCACACCGAAACATTGGAAAAACAATGCAACAGTATACAACACATAAGAAAAAAAATCTGCAAAGGAAACATACAAGTCATTTTCTAAGTCCATCACTGCTAATCAGGGTGATTGTTTTAGGGAAATAACAGAACTTAGAGGGGTGAGGAGGGCTCTGCCTGCTATGTCTGACCTTAAAGAACTCCTGGGCTGTTGGTTATTTCCCTGTAACATGCATGCTGTCAGACATTACTGCTAATGAAATAACATGTTAAAATACAGTATGCATGAGTTCTACATCTTTGGGTTTCAGAATGCTGGTGCACAGTGTAAGGCTGCGCTAGGTCTGTGTGTATTACTGCTAGCCAGCTGAGCTGCAGTCTTCCATGTTATGGCCAGCTATACAGTTATTTCATATATTACATCCCCTGGGATGACTGCTTCCCCTAGTAAATCCAATTGCATTCCATACTACCTACAGCAAGCTGGCTACCTCCCATAGTACATCCAGCTACATTACTGTTTTCCATACTACATCCAGTTACATTACAGTCTCCCATACTTCATCCAGCTACAGTTCTGTCTTCCATACTACAGCCAACTACATTACTGTCATCCATACTACAGCCAACTACATTAATGTCTCCCATACTACATCCAGCTACATTACTGTCACCCATATTACAGCCAGCTACATTAGTCTTCCATACTACATCCAGCTACATTACTGTCGCCCATACTACATCCAGCTACATTACCGTCTCCCATACTGCATCCAGCTACATTACAGTCTCCCATACTACAGCCAACTACATTACAATCTCCCATACTACAGCCAGCTACATTACAGTGTCCTATACTGCTTCCAGCTGCATTACAGTCTCCCATACTACAGCCAGCTACATTACAGTCTCCCATACTACAGTCAGTTACATTACAGTCTTCCATACTGCATCCAGCTACATTAGTCTCCCATACTACAGCCAGCTACATTACTGTCACCAATACTATAGCCAACTACATTACTGTCTCCCATACTACATCCAGCTACATTACTGTCTCCCATACTACATCCAGCTACATTACAGTCTCCCATACTACAGCCAACTACATTACTGCCTCCCATGCTACAGCCAGCTGCATTACAGTCTCCCATACTACAGCCAGCTACATTACAGTCTCCTATACTGCATCCAACTACATTACAGTCTCCTATACTGATTCCAGCTACATTACTTTCTCTCATACTACAGCCATCTACATTACTGTCTCCCATACTACAGCCAGCTACATTACTGTCTTCCATACTGCATCCAGTTACATTACTCTCTCCCATACTGCATCCAGTTACATCACTCTCTCCCATTCTACAGTCAGCTACATTACAGTCTCCTATACTGCATCCAGCTACATTACAGTCTCCCATACTACAGCCAACTACATTACTGTCTCCCATACTACATCCAGCTACATTACTGTCTCCCATACTACAGCCAACTACATTACTGTCTCCCATACTACATCCAGCTACATTACTGTCTCCCATACTACATCCAGCTACATTACTGTCTCCCATACTACATCCAGCTACATTACTGTCTCCCATACTACATCCAGCTACATTACTGTCTCCCATACTACATCCAGCTACATTACTGTCTCCCATACTACATCCAGCTACATTACTGTCTCCCATACTACATCCAGCTACATTACTGTCTCCCATACTACATCCAGCTACATTACTGTCTCCCATACTACATCCAGCTACATTACTGTCTCCCATACTACATCCAGCTACATTACTGTCTCCCATACTACATCCAGCTACATTACTGTCTCCCATACTACATCCAGCTACATTACTGTCTCCCATACTACATCCAGCTACATTACTGTCTCCCATACTACATCCAGCTACATTACTGTCTCCCATACTACATCCAGCTACATTACTGTCTCCCATACTACATCCAGCTACATTACTGTCTCCCATACTACATCCAGCTACATTACTGTCTCCCATACTACATCCAGCTACATTACTGTCTCCCATACTACATCCAGCTACATTACTGTCTCCCATACTACATCCAGCTACATTACTGTCTCCCATACTACATCCAGCTACATTACTGTCTCCCATACTACATCCAGCTACATTACTGTCTCCCATACTACATCCAGCTACATTACTGTCTCCCATACTACATCCAGCTACATTACTGTCTCCCATACTACATCCAGCTACATTACTGTCTCCCATACTACATCCAGCTACATTACTGTCTCCCATACTACATCCAGCTACATTACTGTCTCCCATACTACATCCAGTTACATCACTGTCTCCCATACTACATCCAGCTACATTACTGTCTCCCATACTACATCCAGCTACATTACTGTCTCCCATACTACATCCAGCTACATTACTGTCTCCCATACTACATCCAGCTACATTACTGTCTCCCATACTACATCCAGCTACATTACTGTCTCCCATACTACATCCAGCTACATTACTGTCTCCCATACTACATCCAGCTACATTACTGTCTCCCATACTACATCCAGCTACATTACTGTCTCCCATACTACATCCAGCTACATTACTGTCTCCCATACTACATCCAGCTACATTACTGTCTCCCATACTACATCCAGCTACATTACTGTCTCCCATACTACATCCAGCTACATTACTGTCTCCCATACTACATCCAGCTACATTACTGTCTCCCATACTACATCCAGCTACATTACTGTCTCCCATACTACATCCAGCTACATTACTGTCTGCTTTAGTAAAGCCTGTGAGTCAGCTATGTCTCATACTGCAGCCATCTAGGCTACTGTGTGTCACATTACAGACAGCTAAGTTACCATGTCCCATACAACAACCAGCTAAGCCACTGTTTCCCACATTATTTATTGACATTTAATTACTGGGAAAGTCAAACTGGGTAGGTGATCATTTTCAATGAAGGCCCAAGGAGAAAAGTTAAACGTATTACAAAAACACTTAAAGAAAAACAATTTTACAATCTTCAAAAATTATACAAAAACCTCTACAGTTTAAATAATTATACCAAATTTGACATAATGTGAATGCATTGATTAAAAATAGATACAACTTCTATGACAATGATTTAATATTTACAGAAATTTTAACCAGTTTATAGACATTAAAGGGAAGTTAGTATACTACAAACAGGAATTGCAATATGAAAAAACAGGGTTCTGGCATATTTAGATAGAGAGTCAAGGGAGAGGAAGTTATAACTAAAGTAAGGAAGTGAGGGAAGAAGGGAGAGTAAGGAGGTGTAAGGTATGAATATCTACTTGTTCATATTTAGGGATACAGTTTATCCTGGGGTTGAGCAAGAATAGAGGAAGATTTTGACTAGAAAGTCTTTCAGAATTGTTTTAAAGGATTGTATGGAGGGTTTTGATCTGATGGGTACAGGTAAGGAGTTGCAGACCTTAGCAACATTACAGACCATGCCTGCAGATTTGATAGGTTTGTAGATAGAGAGGAGTTTTTGATCACTGGATCATAATAGCCAAGTGGGAAAATAGTTGTATAGAGTGATATTTAGTGCTAGACAAGCAGATGTATGCCTGATAATTGTATAAGTGGTAAGAAACTGTGTATGTGTTACTTGATGGGGATAGTTTTAACCATTTCATAAATGGTAAGAAGCTGGGTATGTATTAGTTGATGGGGCAATTTGTTATACTATGATTAAGTTTTACTTTTTGTGATGCCTGGACATTAGTAAGGATGAGAACGCCATGAAACAGTGAGATGAGGAGGTAAGTAGTGGTATGCATAGTTTTAGTTGCCTTGGTGAGAAGGTTTTTGACTCTGTAAAGCATTCCTAGTTTTTGGTGATTTTCTTTAAACATATTTGTAAATGCAGGTTGAATTTAAGATTATCATCTACTATCATCCCTAGTAATTTACTATGAGAAGTGACTTTAGTGGTTGTATTATGAAGAGAGAAAAGTTTAAATTTTGTTTTTTCATGAGAGAAGGATTTGTGGAAAACAGAAGTATTTTTTTGGGGGGGGTTGAGAGTTGGGGGAAGTAAATAGTTTGGGAAAAAATAGCCAGGGAATTGTTATTACTAGGCTTGTATAGGCCCTAGGGCCGATAGCCTAGTACCAACCTATGAACCTATGAACCTATGAGAATGAGTTGTGAGTTACAAAGCCATGTTTCAGTGGCTGTTAAAGCTTCCTGGGTGAATTTTTGGAGTTGTGTCAGGTTGTGTGATGTACATATGAGTGTGGAGTCATCTGCATGTTGTATTGTATAGGGTAGCCTGCTGTGTGGATGTGTGGAGAGTGTTGGTGAGTTTTGAAAGAGGAGAGGGCCATGGATAGGACCTTGTGATACATTGGTGCAACTGGTATGTAAGGAGGGAGTATGGAGTGTCATTTTACTGACTGATACCTATTGGACAAGCAGCTTTTGAACCATAGAAGTGTGAGCTTAGCTAGATCTAGTGAGGACATTAAAAGTAGAAGTTTACTGTGACAAACTGTGGTGAAAGCTTTAGACAAATCTAGAAATTAGGAGGACACTAGTTTGCCATTATCTCCAGCTTTATTGACATTATCTATAAGTTAGAAGGGCAGTGCTAGTACTATGGGAGGGAAGGAAGCAGTGTTATGTGGGGGATAGGAAATCTTCCTTCAGGAGATAGTTTAACAATTGAAGTATTTGGGAGAGAAAGATAAGATTTCTATAGGTTTAAAGTTAATGACACATATTGCATTTCCTCCTTTGTGTACAGTGATTTTTTTTCCAGAGAGAGGGAATGTGAAATTGTGGAGTGATCAATTTATAAGGACTGAGACAGGATAGGCAATGCTATTAGCTAGTATTTTAAGGTGCTCACTTGGAAGTTTATCAACTGAAGTAGAGCATTGTTTGAGCTTGTTTAAGAGTAGTTTTATACAGGATGGGGGCACAGGTTTGAAGGTGAAAGTGGAAGTGGTAACATGGCTGTTGAACAGAGCTGGAATTAGATGTTGGGGAATCCATGGTTGCTGAATTATTGGTTGAGGGTTTAGGGTTGAATTTTTGGATGGGATGTAGGATTTCTTTAGTGGATGACCACAATTTTTGGGATTGTGTTTACTGTTGTTCTGAATGTTATTTTTGTCTTTATTTATTTGTTTTTAGTACCATTGCAGAGCATTCTGAACTTTTCAATATATTATTATGCTTTATATTTTTACCATTCTTTCTATATCCATATATTTTCTCCAACCTGTATTAGCATTCTACTCTTTCTGGATGGACAAGTTGCATTGTTTTTTTTTTATCTTTTTATTCTAGGAGGTGCAAAGCTGTTTACAGTATTTAAGAAGGTTGTAGTCAATTCATTTACAGTGACATCTAAGGGAGGATTTTTAGGATGTTGCACTTAATAAATGATATGGTGGAAATTAACATTTCTAGGTTAAACTAGGACAGGTCGCATGTTGTTTTATATTACAGACAGCTAAATCACTGCCTCCCATACAGTCAGGTAAGTCACTGCCATGTACATTACAGACAGCTAGTCAACTGCCTGTCATAATACAGACAGCTAGATCACTGCTCCTTTAAAATAGCCAGTTAGACAGCTATATAACTCATACTGAATCCAGTTAAGGTCACTGTTTTCTATACTACAACTGTCTAAGTTGTTGACTCCCATACTATAAGTCACTTGTCTCCCATTGTACAGCCAGCTAGGTCACTATACCGAGCTAGGCAGCTGTTTCCCATGCAACAGGCAGTGAGACAGTTGTGTCCCATACTGAAAACAGTGGGCTACAACCTGCTAAGTCATTGTCTCCCATTCTACACGTGGGACTTGTTTTTAGCAAAGTTTCACACATTTATTGAATGCATATAGTTCTCAGAGAGGCAACCTCTGCATTTATTTACCTGTTTAATAACTGACTGGATCACAGATCAGAGTTTTTACAAGAAATCATCACTGGGATGGTACTAGCAGATAAAGACATGGGGGGGGTTCGAGAAAGACTACATGATCATTTTTGACTATGTGCACATGGCAGACACAGCCGCAAAAAGTTTTAGATTCAATAAACTCCAGGTAGCAGTGCACACTCATGTGCAAACACAGAAACTTCTGTGGCATGCAAATTACAGCATAAGTAGCTGAATTATTTGCTAATGATGCAAATCAACACAGTGGAGTGATTCAACAAGCTGTAAACAACCGTGTAGACTCTGTGATTGTGTTGGCCATGTATTCAAATTTTTTCTGAATACAGCCACGCAAAGGAGTCTGCATGGAAACAAGAACAAGTAAATGTCCATACATTTGTAAAGAACAGACCCTAACATGTAACCCACACATATTATGGCATTATCAGACAGGATGGATGCTAGGGAATAATATTAACAATAACAACAATGCCTTACGTGCCATGACATAAATGCAGCTTTGCACCTCCACCCCCAAATGAACAATGTACTCGTAGTAATGTAGACAGCAAAAAGTGTAAACATCATGAAACATATAATCCAAAATCTGCATTCCTCTGTGCAGATATATACCTCAGTAATACCCCCTTGACTGTACAACATTGACCTCCTCTTCAGTTTCCCTGCCTACATGGTTATCAGCCATGTAGATTCAGAGCTGTCAGCATGGTGAAGATGCAAATGAGGTCAAAACTCATTAGAATTTCTGAATCCCAAATACTTGTAACCATGTAGAGATATTCATTTCATGTATGCACTGCCACGGTGCTTGTGTTGAATGCATGGCAACAGCAAATGAAGACATCGGGGGGGTGTCAAGTTACACTTACAGAAATGTACATGTAGGTCTGTGAAGTGTAACAGTGCATGTAAGTAGTACACCATTGACAAGTTCTGTCTCATCCTCTTTATTGTTTGTTGAAATGTATCATATCTGTCTGCATTAAATTTAATTTTTGGCCTTGTTTTCATGATTCAACGCATAGTGCAACCATGGGTAATGGAGGAATCAACGGCAGGTTTCTCAATGCTTGAGACATAACTATTCCTGTAGCACCATGTGTATGTGTAGGGCTAGAATATAGAAGGTCCTGGGTTCTACTACAGAATCTACAACTTCCCCTCCACTTTTTCAGCTGCATATTTGCATGATATCACAGGCACAGACAAAAGTAATAATGTCACCTGTGTTCATCTTATTTCAGAGTTGGTGCACGGAGTGGTGCATAGGTGCGCATCATGCACTAATGGACATTAATGGAGTTGATATATTCATTAACATAACAGATGTTTACAGCATAAGTAGGTGATTTTCAGTATGGTGGACCTATTCAACAAGCTACAAAGCATCCATACAGCCTACATTCAATTTTTTCTTACATACTTCAATACCATGGGAGTAGAAACAAGGAAATTCTAGGCCTGAAATAAAATTGTCTCAACTGCTGCATTTGCAAGGTATGTCCTGAACCTAGAATGTGCTCTTTAATAATATTATGGCATATCCTTGTATATAGCCAAACTGTTGATTAATATACCAAATGAACCAGGAAGCCAGGAATTGCTATATGTTGTACTTGCCAACAATTCTACGTAGGCAAGACTGAAAGATCATTTAAGAACAGGATGTATGAACATTTAAATGATATAAAGAATAAAAAGAACACCAATTCTTTATATAAACATAGTACATCCTGTTCAGAATTTAGGAAATTTACATTTGGTATTTTGGACACTGTTATAATAGATACCAGAGGGGGGGACTGGAAAAATTTATTAAAAAAGAAGGAGAGCCAGTGGCAGTACAGATTGGCCTCTATGTTTCCCCCAGGACTGAATGAAACAGTGTCATTAACACCTTTACTTATTGAAAGGGCAAATAATATTTGATGTATGCAAAGTTTAGGTTTGAGACATCTATATATATTGATACATATAAATAAAAAAGTATATATTCATTTGCTATTTAAGAAATTCAATAACGTTTTTAAAAACTAAATATATATCTGTATATTCATTTTATAGAACACTGATAGAACTAAATCAGTAGTGTATGATGAATTCATTTATGAGTTTTTAAATAGACTTAATGTTGTTATTTATATCTTTTGTACCAATATTTATTAAGTATTTATTAAATATATTAATTCGATCAGTTTAAGATACAATATTCATATAAATTTTTAATTATTTCTTGCCAAATGTACCAACTTGTATGCATTTAATACATTTGGGTTGAGATAAATTTTAGTCTTCATTTGTAGGGTTATGTTTGTTTAAAAAGTTTTTAATTGAAGGTGTGATGTCATTCATTAAGGATTTATATAAGGTGTAATTAAAAGTAATTCATTGTTTCTGATGAAGTCTCTACAATGAGATGAAAGTGCTTAAACCTTTGTTCACAATAAATGGACTTTTGTTTAAACTACTGGCTATCACACACTGACTTTTGTTCTAATATTTTTATGGTGTCCTGGATTCCTGGCTTCCTGGTTCATTTGGTATATTAATCAACATATCCTTGTATATCTTAACTTGGTGCAGTAATGAAGTAAATAGTGGCAGATTTGTGCAAAAAGTACCTTACCATGTGACAGCAAACATTTATTTTATTTATAGTGTTCATTACTAAGGTTTTCTTTCTTATTCCTCTGGTTTTTCATTGCATTTTTTATGTAATGTGCCACATAGCACAAACACTGGAAATGGGTAATGGCTGTGTTTATCTGGTTTGTGTGAAGCAAGATGGACCACCTACAGTACAACCCTGGGGGTTCAACATTTTTTACACATATGCATCAACCGCACTACAAAGTGTAATATATAATGTTGTGTCCTCCCTCATGGACAGGACCAGTCGGTGGTGCTGACAACCTTGCTCTGCTAAACTCAAACATCCAACTATGCTCAGTAAAGATACTTGTGTTTTTACACAGCTAGGCTTCTACACACTTAGGACACACTCTACAGTTAGGCTACTGGCCTCATATGAACCTATGAATCTATGTTTCTCTGCAGGCCTCCCAACCTGTTGTCCCCCCACATAGCATGCTGATATCATCTACAATATGTTCACCTGCAGCCATGTAAAAGTCAGACTTGTGCTGTGGTGCGTGCTTAAAGTACTGAGTTCTATAGTGTGTGTACCTAGATAGGTAAGGGTTTTGTTCTCATAGTCAAGTGTGTGTGTGTGTGTGTGTGTGTGTGTGTGTGTGTGTGTGTGTGTGTGTGTGTGTGTGTTCAGCCAGAAGAGCAGTGTATATCCTGCAGTTACACCCCAATCCCATAAATTGACAGTATTTTCATACTTGCATCTGCCTACACATCCATTTCAGGCAGGCCTCCCACATTCTTCTCTCAACATGTTGTTAAACATGTTAACAACTTGTTAAAAAACATATATTTTCTAAACTTGTTTCCTGCCTTTCCTATAAGTTATCTATTCCAGATACAGATTTGTTATATCCAGGACTGTTTGTAAGCTTCTGAGCCCCCAAGCCTTTCTGTGTTGGAGGGAAGTCTTCTAGCTTAATTTTGTTTCTTAAAACTAGTCAGTTTTCTAGTTTCAGTACTCAAATCTGTTTCTTTGAGCTCAGCACTTGTTCAGAGCTCATTGTAAGCCTAAATAAGCTGCAAATTACTACAGCACTCAACTTTCCTCACTTGTCTAGAGGAAAACAGTTTTTAGTATTTAATAAATAAGCACCTATCCAGGCATGTCTAAGGGTCAGCTCCCAGTGTTTTCTCTTGTCTACCTGATGAATCTGGGCATCTTGGGGCAATGAAGCAATTGCCTCATGTACATAGACAACCCTCACCTCCTACCACCCAAAACTACAACCTGTGAGAGATGCACTTATATAACCAAACTGGAAGCAAAGCTCTCTTCACCCAAGACTGGACTAGACAGTCAAGAGGAGAAGGTAAATATTTGCATCACACCACACTCATCACATAGTCCCTCAAAACCTACACCACCAAAACACACACATAGAAACACAAAACACACACCTACATTCATGGAGGCTCTCAAAAAAAATCAACCTAAGCAACAGGGACCTCCAATAGCAGAAATGCAAGCAATCTCCACCCCCAACACAACCCAAATGACACATAGCCCACAAACTCAGTGTGCCACTCAACCACAGCCCATAAGGCATAACAACGTACCCAACATTCTAGTCAAAGGTGACTCTATAGTCAGGCACACTGATGTTCCACTCACCAGACTAAACAAGGAGAAAGTTACTGTCAGTTGCCTGTCAGGTGCCAGGATTCGCCACATAATGCATGCACTCATGTCACTCCACAGCAAGTACAAATATGACTCTGTCTTTGTCCATTTTGGCGTGAATGACCTGAGAAGGTACCTCCCTGGACTACATAAAAAGAGACATGGAGGAGCTTTCTGATCTTGTAGCCCAGGCAGGTATGACCATAACCCTGAGTAGCATCCTGCCATCACCCAGAATGATACCACAGTACAAGGACAAAATGCTTGACTTCAAAAATTGGCTAAGCTTCTGGTGTCATTCTAAGGGAATCCAGTATCTGTCTAGCTGGGATGACATGATCGACAAACCACGATGCTTTGCCAGAGATGGCCTGCACCTGTCACCCTTGGGATTCTGGATACCGGCTAAGGCTCTTGCCACCCCTATAGTGCCTTTTTTAGGCAATATTTAAATGACAAATTCACCACTGTAACAGGTACAAGCAACGCAAATCTGAGGGCAATGCTACTTAATGCTAGAAGTCTAAACCTCAAAATGCACTCACTCAATGCACTCCTTAAAATGGAGAACATTAACATCTGTGCAGTGACAGAGACCTGGTTCAAGGCTCCAGAGAGCAACCCTGCATTACCAGGCTATAATTCATACCACACCTTTCGACCACCTAACCTGGACCGAAGTACTAAAGGCCAAGGCATGCCCATATTCATTAAGGATATCCACACCTCCAGGCTAGATGTTCAGCATAATGCTTCTGAGATTATCCAAGTGCAACTAACTCTGGGCAAGACCGCACTGCAAATTGTAGTTTGCTACTGATCCCCCACCATGTCCCAGGATTCCCACTCCTCATTTCTTGATACACTGGAAAATATTAGGAGACAACTTAACACCCTAATAATGGGTGATTTCAACTACCCTACCATTAACTGGGAAAACTACTCATGTACCAACTCTTGTGCTCAATGTTTTCTGGAATTCATAAATTCCAATGCCTTGGATCAGTTTATCCACACCCCCACCAGGGGCAGCAATATCCTAGACCTGGTCATTACCAACATGGGAAACTGGTGTTCCACACCAGAGGTCAATTCCTCGCTGGTCAGATCCGACCACAAACAAATCACCATAGACATCCACATCCCACCCCCACCCCCCATTAGGGAAACCACCATAAAAAAATTCTCCAAAGCCAAATTCATGCTTCTTAAGGCAGAAGTGAAAAATTTCATGACACCCATACTGATGGACAATAGAGATATGACTGCTGAATCCTATACAATTGCACTTTATAAGCACTTACACGAGTGCATGGATCGTTTAATCCCTAACAGAACCAAGATGCTATCCTCCAAAAAAAGGAAGCCAATCTGGTGGTCCCCTGCTATAAACAAACTCTATGACAGAAAAAAGAAACTGTTGCAAAAAAGAGTAAAATCTCAGGATTTGAGGAACTCCATGGCCAGCCTCAGTAAGAAGCTGAGATCCCTCATAAAATCCTCAAAAGCTAGTTACGAAAACAAAATTGCCACTGATTCTAAAGACAAAAGCATTCTATAGCTATGTGAAGAATCTCAATGGCAACACTCAGATCTGCTCTGAGTTACAGCACAATGGCACTAAATATACAGAACCAACTGTTATTGCCAACATCCTGGCAGATAGGTTCAGTGCTAACTTTACCCCTCTGTCATCCCCTAAAGGGCCCATCTCAATTCTGGAAGAATGCAAAATACCTGTAATCATGGCTGCACAGGTAAAAAACACACTCTCCAAAGCCAAGAACACAGCATCCATGGGACCTGACAACATCCCAGGCTGCGTTCTACATGAACTACATAATGAACTGGCACCCCACCTAAGTACCATGTTCAATCATTGCCTCACCTCAGGCTTTGTGCCCACTGAATGGCACACAGCAACGGTTATCCCACTCTACAAAGGAGGAGCCACCACGGACCCTGGGAACTACCACCCCATTAGCCTGATGAGCCTGGTCTGCAAGGCTATGGAGGGTATCATCATGGAACTTATAAACAATGACATTGGTAATCTCCAAACTCTGGATCCTACTCAGTTCAGGTTTGTAAAAGGCAGATCATGTCTCCTACACCTGATAGACTTCTTTGAAGCGGTCACCAAAGCCGTAGATGAGGGTAAGGTGGTTCACACAGCCTATCTAGATCTCACCAAGGCTTTTGACACCATCCCCCACTCTGGAATTATAGACAAACTCACTAAACTAGGTATAAATCCCTATGTCACAAGATGGGTTGCCAACTGGCTCACTGACAGAACCCACACTGTGAAAGTAGCAGACTCTAAATCCAACTTCAGACCAGTGACAAGTGGAGTACCACAGGGTTCAGTCCTGGGTCTTCTCCTGTTTGGTATCTATTTCTTTGAAGTACAGGCTAACACAGAAGGTCTTTGGCTAACAAAGTTTGCAGATGACTGCAAACTAGGAGCCATAATCAAAACTCCTAACGATGTGGACATCCTACAAAAGGGCCTCACTGAGACAGATGCCTGGTATCAAAGCCATGGCCTCAAGCTCAATGCCAAAAAGTGCATTGTCATCCCTTTTGGTAAAAACTCTGTACCCATGAGCTACCACATAGGTGATAGTCTAGTTAACACCAAAAGTGTGATAAGAGAACTTCGGACACAGGTGGACAGTAGTCTCTCCTTTGATAATCACATCGCCACAGTAGTCAGGAAATCCTTCTATGTGGCACACCTCATCACAAAAGGTTTCTCATCCAGGAAAAAAGAGGTCATTGTTCCCCTCTACTCATCACTCATTAGACCCATTATAGAGTACAACACCCCTTTTGGTATGTACCTCATAAGACATCTACAACAACTGGAAAGGCCACAGAAATACCTCACAAAGAGGATTACTGGCCTCAAACAGATGCCCTATGCAGACAGTCTCAAAAAACTTCCGCTTTACTCTGTCGCTTATCGCCTACTCAGAAGCAATCCCTGCCTAACATTCAAAGCTATGTCAAACCCAGAGCTGTTGGACATGCTCCACATAAAGAAATCTCAATCCCACTGAGCTACACGCTCTAGGGACCTAAACCTTGTCACCACAATAAACAGAACATGCTGGATAGATTCCTTTCCTAGAGACTTCTCATACTCTGGAACAAACTACCTATTTATATCAAACAAAGCTCCTCATCAGCACTCTTCAAGAAAAATCTTGATGATTGGATGGCAGATAGGAAATTCACCCCGGGGATCACTTCTGTGGCTCTGCATGACAGGGGCACAGGAAAATAATTTTCTTGGTTGAAAAAAAACAGCATACCATTTGGCTAGCCTTATATAGGCCCTAGGGCCAATAGCCTAGTACCTACCTATGAACCTATGAACATGCACTGCTGATGCCATCCACTATAAGTTGACCTGCAGAAATGTAAAAAGTCAGACTTGTGCCATGGTGCTTGTGTAGAGTACAGTGTTCTATAGTCTTTGTACTTAGATAAATAGGGGTTCTGTTTTCACTGCAGTCAACTGGGTGTGTGTGTTTCTCTATTCAGCAGAAGAGATGTGCTATCCTACAGTTACTTCTTCAATGGCATGGCTTTCTACTCTTTTGATACTTGTACAAGCCTACACATCCATTTCATACAGCCCTCCCAACCTCTTGTCTCCCATATGGCCTGTTGATATCATCCACTATGAGTACCTGCAGACATGTAAAATTCAGACCTGTGCTGTTGTGCTTGCATAAAGTACTGTGTTCTTTAGTCTGTGTACTTAGGTAGGGATTCTATTTTACTGCAGTCAAGTGTGTGTGTGTGTGTGTGTGTGTGTGTGTGTGTGTGTGTGTGTGTGTGTGTGTGTGTGTGTATGTGTGTGTATGAGCTGTTACTTGGCATTACGGAGAGATCTTCACACGAGCATGTGGGACATTGTTATCACCATACGTTCAACAGACAATGCTGATGTAATCAGCTATATCAGATTGTTGCATATGCAGCCATCCCACCAGGGTTGGAACACACACTGGCCTGGAGCCCAGGCAAAAGTCACCTTAGGTTCATACGAGGTTACCAGGCTTTGGGCCCTACGGCCTTTATAAGTCTAGCCATGTTATAGGTGCATTCCCTTTTTGACCAAGTTATATGCTCTATAGTTGCAGTGCATGTGTATGAACAACATGGACTGCCTTATCCTGGAGGGACATGGGTGACACACCTGGGGTAAATTTACAATCTCCTATCCAGTTGTCAAAATTATGCTTAAATAGGGTCAATGAGAAGCTCTGTTTTATGTGAACTTGGAGTTTGTTCCAGAGGAGTGTCAATCTCTGGGAGAACAATCTCACTCACCAGCATGTCCTGTTAATGCTGCTGGCTAGGTTACGATCCTTATTGTAAGTTAATCTTGTCCCAGGTGACTTGCTGATGTGCAGCATTTCCATTAGGACAGGGTCTGAGACTGCTCTGTAGGCCAGGCACAAGTCGCCTCTCAGCAGCCTAAAAGATACAGAGTACAGTGACACACCCTTAAGTCTGTCCATGGAGGTCATGTGTTGCAAACCCTGAATTTTGTTGGTGAGAAATTTCTGAGGTCTCTCCAGCTGCTGCAGGAGTCTGGTGAGGTATATACAGAATGGAGCATTCTACTCTACTAGTGGTCTGATAAGGGATGAGTTACAAGGAGAAGCAGAAGCTATTTAGTAATTCTAACATGTACCACAATCTGTATTTTTTACAATAATATTTACTGTGGCATTTTTTCCATTTACTGAGAAGCGTTAACATAACATATATAAAAAAGTGTTTCAGTCAATAACATTTTCCTTATTGGTTTGGGATTTTTAACAACCTGTTATTGTATTTAAACGTTGCTGTTATATTTCAGGAAAACTTTTTCTTTAAAACTTTTATTGTTTAATTGATGTATTAACCTCTTGGTAGGTAATGATGTAATCTATTGGTTATTTTATAGTATTTAAGAAGGTGTCTTGTGGCTTTCTAGTCGATTCTGATGAAGTCAAGGTTTTATTGACGAAAAAGCTCAATTTTTATGTAATTTTACATTAATAAAAGAGCACTTCAGACTCGCAACTTTTAGTACTGGTTCTTTTGTTTACATGAGTTACAAGGAGATATAACATCCTTACCTCTTAATGTGATGCCCTTACTTATGAGATATGCAACATAGAAGGCCTTCCTTACCACTGTAAACACACAGTGATTGAAGTTAAGGTTGAAAACCTGTGTTCCAAAATCTCTCAACACAGGGTTTGAGTTTATGGGGGGGTACTGTTAATATTGTAATTTGCATGGACTCCCCCTTTGTTGAAAGTGATGATAATACATTATTTTGCATTGATTTTGACTCCATGGATTTGGCAACAATCATGTCTCTGTGTAAGAACTTTTTGTAGTATGTCAACATCATTGGAGAACTCAATGATTGCACCAGTTTGCAGTCATTGGTGAACATGGTAAGCCTCATGCCATCTATTTTCCCCTGGACATTTGAGAAATACATTCCAAACAGTATGAGGCTCAGTATAAATCCTTGTGGTACACTAGGGGTAACTGGTCTGCCACTACAGGTGGAATCCCCAACTTTGACTGTATGTGTTCTGTCAGAGATCCAGTTGGAAACCCATCTGATGACATATGGGTTAATTCCCAGCTGTGTGAGTTTCTCAACGATGTCTGAGTGGGCGATTGTGTCAAAAGCCTTGGCTAATTTAAAATAGGTTGTATGTAGTGTTTTACCTTCATCCAGGGCTTTGGTGATATTTTCAAAGAAGTCAGTCAGGTTTACTAATCATGATCTACCCTTAATGAAGCCAAATTGTGTCAGGTCAAGAGTCTAAAGGTCACCTATGTCTTTTTTTTGATAAGGTCTATGATTATTTTCTCCCTGGCCTTGCAGATAAGTCTGGTTAGGCTTATGGGTCTGTAGTTCCCAGGGCTGGTTGACAGACCCTTTTTATGCATGGGAATTACTGTTGCTGTTTTCCCATTTGCTGGGACAAAGCCAGTACTTACACTGTGGTTGAAGAGAATGCCAACTGGTTCCACTAGATCCTGTTTCAGATGATTTAGTAGGCAGCCTGGGATGTTATACAGTCCCATAGAGGCTGTGCTTTTGGCCATAGACAGTGCGGCTATGAACTGCGCTTTGGAGACACTAGGTAGAGGAATGGTGACAGGTATGCTTTACAGTATGTCTGGTGGGGACGGGGGGGGACGGGGGGGGTTGCCCAAAATCTGTCTGCTAGCAGGTTGGCAATGTCCACAGGTTTAGTATAAGTGGTACCATCCACTACTAGTTTGGCACAAAGCTGGCCCTTCCCTTTAAGATTTATGACATAGCTGAATAATGCCTCCTGATTATCTTTAGCTAGGGATCCTAGTTTAGCTTCAAACTTGGTATTAAGCTGTGGAAAGTGCCCTTCCTCTGCTGGGTCAGTTCCCTTTTGTTCTTAGACATTACTTTCTTCTCCTTGCTGTATAACCTATTTATACATGATACTCACAAGGGTGCCTTGTTTTTTGTGAATACCTTGTTTTGATCAGTTCAGGTTCAGCCAATTCTATACATTTGTATAGGTGCTTATACAAGCCATTTGTGTACACCTCTGTATTGCAGTCATTGTTGACAGTGGTAGCAGTGGATTTGCAACTATTTATGGCATCACTTAGGAGGCTATAGTTTGCTTTGGAGAAATGTTTCATCCTTTTTGCTCTTGAGGATGTGTCAGGTATGATCGTTAATTTGATTAAGACTAAATTCTGATCTGACCTGACCAGGGAAGGCAACACACAAGGGTAAGTGCAGGGACCCCTGATATTAGTGAGTACTATGTCTAAGACAGTTGAGCCCCTTGTGGGGGTTCAGACTATCTATTACAGAGCATTTGTATTAACAAAGCACAGGAACTTTAGTGCAAGCATGTTTGTGCTCATATATGACTCCCAATCAATGATAGAATAATTGAAATCACACATGACCAAATTGTTTGGCTGTATAGTGAGTGACTCAAGTAGGTCCAAGTAGGCAGAGTGGTTCTCATGGTTCATGGTGGGAGAATAAAACACTTGAAGCTGGAAAAGCCAGGAATATGCCCAAATATTTTATTATACCACACATAAGTTAGAGCTTTCGTCTCGTGCCCGTCACCAGACTTCATCAAGTTCTGATGAAGTCTAGTGATGGGCACCAGATGAAAGTGCTAACTTTTGTGTGGTATAATAAAAGATTTGGGTGTATTCCTGGCTTTTCCAGCTTCGAGTGTTTTATTCCTTGGATTTTGTTGGTTCTCTGGTTCTTAGTTCATGGTGGGGGACCTATAGCTAACAATGATATGGAAGTGGGTTTTAACTACAGTTAGTTGGACTTGGAGTAGCGTTATGGAATTGTACTGTTTGACCAGTCTTAAGGTGTATTTGTCTTTAATGAAGATGTATACACCTCTGCCTTTGGTTCTTTCATCTTCATGTTGATGTCTGAACATGTGGAAGGCATTGTAGCCTTGCATGGCTGGGGGGGGGGGGTTCTGCAACCTTGGACCATGTCTCCATGACTGCACAGACATGGGCATCTTCCAAGGTAAGGAGTGCTTCCAGTGAGTTCAGTTTCTGATTTACACTCCATCCATTAAGCAGCATAGCCTTGAGTTTGTCTCTAGTGGATTTTTTTACATCGGGAATTTAGTTGTTCTGAAATTGCCTAAAAAGGCCACTATGGGAAAGGCAAGTACCTTTGTCAGTAACCAAAAGCCAAGAGACAACAGGTGAATACCATTTCTGGCAAAGCAGGATTGTCTGTTGACCATATTTTCCCAGGATAACAGATACTGGATCCCCCTGGATTGACAACAGAAGCTAAGCCAATTGTTGAAGTTAGTTATATCCTGGGTAAAGGCGGAAAGCTGCTTAGGCCTAGGGACATACCTGCCTTGGACAGATAATATGACAGCTCAGTCATGTCCCTCTTCATATAGTCCAGTGTAGTACATCTCCAGTCATTCACTGCAACATGGACTATGACAGATTCAAAATAGTACTTGTTGAGAGACTTGATTGTGTGTGAGATCTGATGGATCCCGGCACCTGATGGCCAGCTGACTGTGACCTCATCCTTGTCTAGCCTGGTGAGGGGGGCATTTGTGTGTCACACTATGGAGTTGCTTATGACTAAGACATTTGGTTTTGAGTTGTTTTGCCTTAGGGGCTTATTGGCTGAAACACTGTTGTATTATTATGTGTAGTGGATTCTGTTGGGTCTGCAGTGTGTGTCGTAGGTTTGCCCTGGGAGGTCTCTGATCTTTAGGTAGACTTCTAGTGAGTACCCCCATGTATGTGGGTTTATATGCTGTGAGCTTGTTATGTGCAAGAGGTGAGGTGTGTATGCTGACATGTTTGAAATCTGGTTTGTTATGTGAGAGAACTGATTCCAAATTTATAGCATAGATACAGCTCTCACATGTTATATAGGTTCATTATATCTGATCCCATCCATTGGTCTCCATCAGTCTCTTGAACAAGAGCAAGGCTGTGCTCTGCTCTGCCTCACATATACCGGGATTTTTATACAGCAGCATAGGAGTCTTTGATGTGTCCGTCTCTCCAGCAGCCGTGCCGATTAGCCGTGTCGTTAAGTCTCCCGGCCCGCTGGCTCTGGCTCTTTCTAGATTTTTGAGGTGATATTATATTCATCAAATCTGGGTTTGACATGGGCTGTGTATGAGGGCAAAGGTCTCCTGAGCAGAAGGTAAAGCGACTGAATAGAGCTGGAGTTCTTTCAGTCGGGCAGCATAGGACAGATGTTTGAGACCCTTTATCCTTTTGGTGAGGAACTTTTGTGGCCTCTCCAGCTGCTGCACTTTAGTCTACTTTAGCAGTAACTTGTTGCCAGTATACATGAGCAATTGCTACATTGCCACAGATTCCCATAGGATCATAGGATCTTAGCAATTTACTAGGCTACTGTCCATGATGCCCTTATAAGCCTAGTCAATACATTGGACCATGTTCCCACAAGTAAACCACAGATGGGAATAAGATCCAATATCCCTGGCTTAGGAGACCAATGTCTTATCCATTAGGCCACTGGAGTCATGTCAAGCAGGCTGCCCAGAGAAATGGTAGGAAACCGTCTGTCAATTACAGAAGGCATATACTGTATTAACTAGTTGAGAGTGGGTTAGATGGACCAGGTTTTACTGTAAGACTAACAGAAAGTGTCTATTCTATGGAGGGCTAGGGGTAGAAAAATGTGTCATTGCTTCACAATACACAACTGAGTTGCTGCAGGGCAGCAGTGCATGTTCTGAGCAGCTCTGGTAAACTGAGTCCAAACCTGTCAAAACATGACACTGGGATACAAATGAAGTTAAATAATTTTTAAAAAAGTAAACAAAGGGAAAGGCCATGACTGAGCCTTATCCCAGCAATCCCTAACTCAGATGGGTCCTTGGCTGCACAGTTCGGCCACAAGGGTGCAGCAGGGAGGGGTGCTGGGGGGGGGGGGGGCTTCTTAATGCAAAAGTGCTGGTTTTAGTGTTCAAATGACACCAAACAGCATAGATTCAGCAAGTCTGAATCTATCCTAGTCTATAACATGGAAAAGTCCTGGAAATTCAAAGTGCAGAACATCACAATCAAAACAGCAAAAAAATAAATAACTAAAGCAGCAATTCAGTAGAATACTCCAACAAGAGTGTAGACAACACACCTTCTTATTGTGAAGTAAGTGGTCTGGAACCCAAGTGCTTAAACCAGAAGTAAGACACTTTCAGAATAACAGACACAATCAGCCTTCAACCAGCAATTCTCAGCTTAGAATGGTGTATGCTATCCTCTTCTGCCACAAGAGTCTTGCCCACAAACCTTCCAAATGTAAAATAACTGGTTTGGAGGCCAAGTTCTTAAATCATAACAAAGACACGTAGAACAACAAGTGCTGGTTGGGAGGGTGGCCTAATGGTTAAGGTGTTTTCCTTACAAACACAAGGTGCAGGGTTTGAGTCTCACAAGGGATAATTGGCTAGGCTTAAAATTGCTCGCAAGGGCAGTTACCTTAGTACTATCCTATGAAACTATGAACAATAAGCATTCAACCAGCAATTCCCATCTCAGAAGGGCAGACACTACCATCTCTTCCCACAAGAGGGTGCACTACAAACCTTCTTAATATAAGACAACTGGCCAGGAACCTAATTCTTTAAACCAAAACTAAGAGGCTTAGAATTACAGTTACAATTTAATGTAATATCAGATGATGGTGACATCTCCTTTAATATACCCACATACAGCATGTCATTGTCATCTTGATGAGAAAGTCTTGTGGTCTGCCCAGTTGCTGCATATGTCCGGTGAGGTTCACGCAAAAGAGAGCATTATACTGTATTGTGGTCTGATGACTTTGACTACAGTGCTCTCATACAATCCTGAGATCTGAATGTAATGGTGTGTCTTATGATGTGCACTATGCAGTTCTTGACTTCACAACTGTTACAAGGAATACACGAGGAAGTACTGACATGATGATGCTATCCACTGTATAATTTATCAAGGCAAATATAAGTGACAGGTATAATTAACAGTTCAAAAATACAAATGCAGATATAGTAGGCACTATTGTTTTTGTATCCCTGTATCCAAAAGAGAGAAAATGGGGATATGGCACAGTTATCATCATTTGCACAGGGTGTTGTGTGGGTTGGCAGGAGGCCTAGGCTGACACAAAATGTTGGTGAGTGTGTGATAAAGAAACGGAAGCAAGCAGGCTGTGTGTGTGTGTCTTTAGGGGTCCTCCATGTGAAAGTGGTGTGTGAGAGTCTGCACAAACACAGCCATGCTCAGTGCTAGCTCTACATCTTTGTATGTCAGACAGGTGTGAGCCCTGCATGGTAGAGGTGGCAGTTCATCATTATCAGCCCCAACAATGAGAACTGTCTCTGCCAGGAGTTGCACTGGCACCTCCATGCCCAAAGTCAGATGCAGTGCTGCTACCTAAGCATTACCAATGTCTTCTAGATGTGCTTCCTTCATGGAAATACCCAGGACCTTGACCCCATGTCCTGCCACATCTGGGTGTGGACAGCAAATTCAGTGGAAGTACTGCCACTATGGGAGCTTGATCAGGAATGGCCACATTATCAGCAGATGTTGTTGCTGACCTCTGTCCATGAGGATGCCATTCCCTCCCAGCAGATGTTTCATCATAGATGATGCTTGTTCCATGACAGACACCCCTCGGTCCATCACAGACACCCCTCGTTCCAACATGTCATTCATCCGATCCAGTGACTCAGCAACACAGTGGAGGCAGTCAAACATGTCTGACTGTGCCACATCCACAACCCTAAGCATTTGTCTGGAGTGCCATTCTGAATGTGTCTATGCCTCATTATGACCCTAAACATACATTGAGTGACACGGGAAGAGACACCTGCACCAGGTGGAGGAGGGACAGCAGGCCCCCTTTGAGCACCATTATCAACCCTTCTGCATGGCACCTTGCCAACTCTTTGGCTAAGCCAGACTCAACAGGCACTGAAGCTGCAGTAGCCACACTTCTCTGCTCAATGTCCTTGCCTTCGACCTGTCCTATATCTATGGGCTTAGTGGACTGGGTAGGTGTAGGCCTACTGGCTGTGTCTGGGGAAAAAGAAGGGAGTGGCTGGATATTAACCTCTGTGTCAGATTCAACCTCTGCTCCTCCTGACTGTGTCTCAGTTTCACCACCATCATGATCAGTATCTGATGAGACAATGACATCAGGTGGCGTAGGCCCCACACTCCCACTGTCATGATCGCCTGTGATAAAAAGGAAGAAACACAGGCATACATTAATACCTGCACTACTATGGTGCAATATATGCTAAATGACTAACGGTGCTACCATGATTACAGACAGTACAGTAATACACACAATAGGCCTAAAATGACACATTATGATATTTCTATAAAATAATATGCAGTACTGAAATAAATTTATTATCTGCAGGAGGCATACATCTCTGGATTCCTGACAGTCCTGAAATACGTTAAGCAAGAGATAAGGGCAATATCATCACAACTGACAGTAAGACATATACTCCTCTATATCTGCATAAAGTGTACGTTCAACAAGAACATGGCTGACAGTTCCAAACTGAGCTTATCACTGTACCAATCTTTATTCCTCTTTCCCCAGAAAAAGACATTTGACACAGAACTAACTTTTATTTCAATTGTTCTACTATACAACAGTATATAGCTGGTCATATAACAAAGCCTACCTGAAAGCTCTTCCTGGGACTGAGAAGGAGTGCTGCCCACTGTGGACCACTCTTCTGTGAGTTGTCCTGTTGTAGAAGATGTGCCAGGAATTCCTCACTGGGGGTGAGAAGTGGTTCTGCAGCAGGCCCACCCCAGTTACACTTTGGTCTTGGGCAACAGCAGCTGCATGCCTCTGTGCAGTGGTGATCATGTCAGTGGCCCTGTGGTGCACCTACTCATAAATCTGGCTGTGGCTGCCATCGAATTAATGTTTGCAATGATCTGCAGCCATAGTCTCAGCCTCTCTGGCATATTGGCACTTCCCCTTCCCAGAAGAAAAGCCCCATGTTGATGGACCACATCAGCAATTTTAGTTTTCCTGGCCTCACTGAAGGGGTTCTCCACCTCAGTGACATTTTCTGTCCTAAAAGAGAACAGAATCTTAACAGACATAAGTATCATATAACTACAAAGTAACTGCTACCAGATAAAACAGTTAAGGTACGCAGTCAGTAGTACCCACTGGCAAAACATAAAACAGTCTACAGATGTGAAGTACTAACAACAGGCAGGATACAAAACAATGAGAGTAACAACAGCAGCATATCCTTGTATGTGCCATAGCAGTAACTCCACTCTGCTCTATCCCAAAATAACAGTGCATTCTAGTTTGTGACATAACAGTAACTTTTCTTTGCTCCCCCACCCAAAAAAGTACAGGCACATGAACTATTTTGCTAATAAAACACATTTGAAATCCTAAACATGCTTTCAAAGGACCTGTCTCTTAAATGTTTGTACATATGTATCACACAGCTCGATATTTTCATGTATTGTCAGTCATTGGTACCTCTGAAATGGCTTGACAAACATGGCCATGCCATCAGTACATGTCTAGCTAATGCAGACAGGTAACAGTTTAAAACCTTTTCTTCATATTATTCATTATTATATTCCAGCATATGCATTATGTAGGTAACAAAATGAGAGCCTACCTGCTGGAGTTCAATACTCCTCTGTAAAGATAGCTTGGGAAATATTTTGCTTTTCTGAACATGTAGCTGGTATCTTCATCATCGGTTTGGCTAGCTACTCATTTTATTTTTGTAATGGAGCAGATTATCAATGGATTGCATCTGTCTTAGGCTGTGTTTTGGAGATGCTAATTAACAGCATAAGCAGCTGAATTCTAAGCTAATCAACCAATTTGGTGGAGATATTCAACAAGTTATAAAGCAACCATGTAGACCGCATGCTGCTTTTTCTTGTGGATTTCAAAAGTCATGGAATCAGACATAGAAGCCTACACAGACAGAATGTTAGGAGCTGCTGCTTAACTCCATTTTTATGTGCTAAAGGCTGTAGGC
The DNA here is from genome assembly GCF_019279795.1 of Protopterus annectens. Lineage (NCBI taxonomy): Eukaryota > Metazoa > Chordata > Ceratodontiformes > Protopteridae > Protopterus > Protopterus annectens. The sequence goes on from NC_056726.1 coordinate 918,953,244, forward strand.
AATGCTGCTGCCAATAGGCCTAGGCCAAGATGGAGATGAGTTTTCAGACCACATTTAACATCATAACATACATGACATGGACATTGTAGGGTCTAACTGGATGGACAGGGACACAATATAGAAACCCTGCAACCTCTGCCAGCCTCAACTCAGAGCCACAGCCTTTACCTCCCCATGAATTAGCTGAGTACTGCTTGCATCACTGTCATCCCTGAACTAACACTGTGGTAACTGCTGCATTGACAAGGTAAGTCCTGAACATCTACTGTATTGTATAATATTATTATGACATGACCTTGTATTTCGTTACTTAGTACAGTAAGCAACTACAAGGTGGGAGACTTGTACAGAAATTACAGGAGAGTGATGAAATGGGGAGCAAGCAGAGAAAAGAAGAAAGTATAAGGAAGGAAGGAATGTGTAGGAAGGATGTAGGAAAGAACCATAGGTATCCATTTCTTCAAGAATAAAATATGAACATATATGCAAAATATTATCTGAATTTGGAATGTCACCTCCACAGAGTGGAGTGACCCCTACACAATTTGTTGCATAAGGAATTGGACTGAATCAAGTGTGTCATGAAGACACATGCAAAATGAAGAGCTATGTATTGGGGAGGGGCAGGTGCCTATTTTTTTTTTTTTTTTTTGAGAGAGAGAAGAATGTTGGGGAAGGGATATAGGAATGTCTGAGTGAGATAAGATGGGTGGGGAGGAAGCAATTCACAACAGTCAAGACAAACAAGACAAGAGACAGGGATGGTGAAGGACACAGGAGATGGGTGAGCACCATGGTTGTGGAGTGGGTAGGAAATCCAGGTCCCATGTACATCAAGGCTGTTGTCAGTGAGAATTTAGTCCTCACTCAGTGGACTGTCATCATTGTCACCTCACTGCACCGCTGGCTGCAGTGCCCAATGTCTGCATCTCCTATGTCTACTCTGAATGAGGATGGAGAGCAGGAGTTCCATCTGGTGTAGGCATGCACTCACAGTGCAGCACACAATCAAATGCACCATCCCTGGCAGTTCTTTCCTCTGCCACTGCTCCAGGAGGGAGCCACAGGCCTATACTCCGGTGCAGAACTACCTGAGAGGCTGGGTAGTGCTGGGGTGGCAAAGGGGGTGCTATCGGGTTGTGCACCAGATGTTTTGGGCAGTAGTGCTGCGGCCAGTGTAGTGGGGGTTGATGGATCCCAAGGGACATACTACTCTGCTGTGCTGTGGGGAAAAACAAAAATTTTAAAAAATTAAAAAAAAAAAAAAAAAGAGAGAGAGAGAGAAAAGGGTTGGGTTGAGAGAAAAAAGGGAGAACATCAGTAACTTCATATGTGACATATAAAGCATTGATAAAATTATTTGACTCTGTTCTGTTACCTTTACTTTTAACATTATAAACTCCTAATAAATTTCTTCACTTCTTTTAAGACTACCTAGTTCATAACACAGGCACACTATAGTACAGATTGCACCTACCAGTCCTTGATGTGTGCATATATTGCACACATGCATGTTCTAGTTATACCAATTACATTTTACAGAGGGCCATTTGTGCCACGGTTATAGAGGTATGAATTTACATTGCAATGATGATAAAAATCTAATAGTATTGTATATTTGAGAAGTGTATTTTTTGAACCCACAACTCATGACTACTCTCTAATACTGTATTGTTATTTTGTACTACAGACTGCTGCATGCATACTTTCTTTTTACAGTTTTGAGATGCATGCTCACCATTATTTGAGAATAAGGTACCATTGCTTTGTGCTACAGACTAAGGCATACATAGTTTCTTTTACAGTTGAGATATCCATACTCAATTTGATACAACTGTATTAAATATCAAGTAAACAGTCTTTAACTTTTAATGCTACTAAATTACTATATAAATTATTATTATTATTATTATTATTATTATTATTATTATTATTATTAATGTACTATTTAGACAGTACTGTTCTGATGCATACACACTACGTGCTTCTCATATCCTTAACAAACGTGTAGCATGAGACCTGATATTCAAGGCTCACTCAGTAGAATATGTGGAAAAAACAGAACGGTACAGAAAACCATTATGATTACCAATCTTGACTATATTCAGCTTTTAACTCTTACAATTACTCACTGAAATTGATACTTACACATCTATGGGGTGTCCCCTGTACTAAATTCCCCAAACCAATGGTCGAGGGTATCCTCTGGAGGTCATCAAAGTGATGTCTGCCTTGCTCAGCAGTGTGGGGGATACCTGTAGCACTGGTCAAAGCCATGCCAATAATATTCCAGGCTTCAGACTATTCTGAGCCTAAATAGTCCCATTGCAGCAACTAGGGCCCATGCTCCCTAACTAGGAGTCCAACAAAAACTTTGGACTCTTGGACACCCCACCTCTATTCCAGAAAGTACACACTCTTGCCAGCTACTCCTGACATGCCTGCCATAGCTCAAACTCAATGTAGAATGAGCATTTTCTGCCAATTACATTTCATATCCTGATGTTTTCCCACCTATTGCATGCCTCTCACTTACTGAGAGTGCTCACATTTTGATTTTGCAACATTTGAAAATATTACGCATCAAATAGCATTACTCAAACATGTTTACCTGAAGTTTAGTGATGAGCAACAGTGGCAAGAAGTGCAATTTCAAGATTATTAGGTATACAGACTAAGACTAACATCTCTTGTCTTCTCACTAAATTTCTAAATCTTAATGTCTGCATAATCTACCTGCATACTGGAATCCAGAAGCATAACTTGTCTTGCAACTAATTTGGACTCTCTCTTATATCTTAATATCTCTCTTTGTCACTCTAGTATCTTATGTTAACACACCTCTTTCTAGTGTGTTCCTGTACTGTACATTTTACTTATTTTTACCCAACTACTTACTTCAATTTGTTCTTTTTTGCATAAAATAGCTTAATTGTATATAGTACTTCTATTTGTTAAACTTTGAATTTATTTACTGTTTTTATTTGATTAACGTCAAACATTGTTTTGTACTCTCGAGGAGCTTTTCTCCCCGGGCCTCTGCTGAAAATGGATATGTATCCAGCTGGACTAGCCCGGTCAACAAATGTAAAATAAAATAAAATAAATAAATAAATAATATAGGCACTTGTGTAAATCTGCTAGTCAAATGAACCATGTCTATGGTTACCTATACTTACAGCAATTACCACAAGAAGGTTGAGAAAATAGTTGTGTATGTTGCAGTTCATTGCTACAATCTGCAAACTCACAACAGTAAAACAAAATTTCACACCGTGTACTAGAACCCAGGACCATCCTGTACTATCACCCATGACCATCTGCACTCCACACCTACACTTCACACCTGCTGCCACAGATTACTGACATGATATGCCCTATCTTACTAGTTATTATAAAGTTCTCGCTGTTAATCGTAGCACAATGATGCTTACTGTGTTTACACGATAGCCATTATTATTAATTGAATGCATCTGGTTTATGTTTGTGGCTGTCTTGGTCCTGTGTACAACCTGGGTGGTCCATTCCTCCAGTTTGTGTGCTTCATGCAAACCAGGTGACCACAACTAAACATGTTTATGCCAAGCGTCACATCATGCAAACACTGGCTAAAAAAAAGGGAAGACTGTCCAGACTTTTGCAGATTTTACAAATGTTTGCATCATATTTTTGGACTGTTGCTTGTAAAATGTGTGGTTTACTGGGAAATCATTGAAGACTGAAGTCAATACATAATGACGTACATTTCAGTTTTGTACTTCATATCCTTCAGAGCATGCATGCTAACACAAATCCTATTATTCTGCCTACTTTCTACGGTTATCAGAACAATATAGTAAATCTGTCCCTATTTTTGGCCCGTTGTCCCCCCACTAGTTTAGTGTTTATTCAGATTTCTTGCACTAAAAGGTTGGGTGGTATGATCCACATTCAGTCTACAGGTTTTATGGTCAGCAGCACTGCTGTGAACCATGAAACCTTGCTTACGCATGCCACACATCATTCATATTCATGAAGAGATGCTATGCGATGAACAGTATTGCATACACAAAAACACTCCATGTAGGCCCTACACAGAATTTATCAAATCCCACAGATGATTCATTCTTTAGATACATGACTACACGGGGACCCTGAAAATTCTTTGTTATGACTGGTTTGCAGATGGCTGTATTGCTGCACTGCACTGTACTGATTTCGACCCTCAATGGGGGAACATACAGACTGCCAGGGATGGAGGCTAGAGTAAGAAATCCATAGACAAAAATCAATAGCATACAAAATGAACTGTAAAGAATATCCACAAAAGGTTCTGCAAAGTTATTTTCTTATTGGCCTAATTCCTTCAGTAACATAGACAGAAAACTTTGAGTAGACTTCAAATATCAGCAAACATTCATGATAAGTTTCAGATACAGAGTCATTATTCTTGAAAGTCTTTTAATAACAATAAGGGAACCAAGCATACAGTCATCATCAGACTCAATGATTAAATCATGTTTTATATAGTAATAACCAATGAGTGGGTATGGTATATTGAAGACTTACCTACAGTTGGTCTGGTTTAATCACAAGAGTGAAGACCTCTGATCTGGCACAATTAGTCCATTCGATAGAAATGCTTTCCCATTCTGTTCTTATCTCCATCTGAGATTTTCAGGACCCACATGAGCCCTATCTTTATTCAAACTTTTTTAATGAAGTGTACTATGCCTTACTAACAACTCAACTCAATAACAGGACAGGGGATGATGCTACACTACAAAATCTATAAAGGAGATAACTACTGAAGGTTTGTCTGATTTGCAAACATGAAAACATGTCTGTCTGATTCAGTTCTCAGTAAAGCAAAAGCCATGCTATTTTCAAATTCCTTTTCTAACACAAACTGGCAGGTGTGTTCCACATCTTGTTTAACAATGACACCAATATTGAGGTAGTAGTCAATGTATGCATTTATTTATTTGGCTGTCTGTCTGTTAACAATACTAAACTATTAGGTGACATAATATACCACCATCTAAAATTTGGCATGCATATTAAACAGTTATATGAAATCTAATAGGACTGAATTACACAAACAATTTCTGAAAGAACAAACACCCATAACTATAGCATATTCCTTCTTGTTAGCCAGTGTCATACATACCTCATCAATATTTGCTATCCTCCTCAAATCTCATCTTAAAATATTAAGACAGTGCTACAATGGGTTTGCCAAATTTGCTTCCAACTAGTCTAACAGAATGCATGACTTATACACTTTACAGATAACTGGAATAGATGGGATGCAGTGACAGATGGTCATGACAAGATGGCCCAGGATAACCTCTACTATGTTAATAAATGCCCAAACACAAACCTAAACCCAGTGGTATTTTTAAGAGAAGCCTTAGATCTCAATCATTGCATCTAGTTAAAAGCTTAAAATCCAAAACCTACTAGGAGGACACTCTCCCTTCATGGCACTTGTAGCCAAACAATGAAACACCCTTCCAGATGAAATTAGGTAAAATACTAACAGAAATACGTTAAAAACAGTACATTCTTATCTAGTCACTCGTTTGACCTGTATTTGTTGTGGTTGTGTGACTTAGCTATCCATTTCACAACAATTAGAAGCATAGTAACATTGTTAGTATTATATAAATTATGATTAAAAGAATGTCATATCTCAGATGGTCTAATCCTTCACTCTTATTTTCCCTCTATTTCTTTATATTTCATTGAGTTTTCTTTCGTATTATTTCTTGAGCTTGCATTCCCCCCTGTATTTTCTTTTTCTGCCTCTCTGTTAACTCAACACCCCCTTCCTTTTTAACTTCTATTTTGTTATCCACTGATTGCATTTCACCCCCAGTCCTGAAGCTGTCTCCCTTTCTATAGTGATATTTTTGGTCATTTATTCATTGACTATTTATAACCACATAGGTGGATTGGTCTGTTGACCCTTTTCAGCCATGACCCGGGGTCTATGAGCAGCAAATATAGTAGTTTTACAGCACAGAATCAGTATATAGTTTATCAGGATTTAGATTTATAAAGAAAATATAATTAATCATGTATCCAAAACATACAAGGAAGAACAGTTTATCACATAAGAGATAGCAAGAGGGCAGTAAGTATATGGGGATAATTATTTCAATATATATTCACAATCTACAGAGCAACAGCGCATTTCTTTATTAAAGGCATATCTATCATGCTGTTTACTCTCTTAACTTCATCCCACAATATTGTATGTACAATGGTAAGAGAGATTAACCATTGTCATGATAACAGTTACATTTAGATTCCATCCAAAGGTAGTCTTTTAATGGTTTCTCAAACTGCTTAGTTTGGTTTCTTGATTTTTCACTTCAGTAGGCAAATGGTTTCAGATGAATGATTTCAGTCTGGAGAAGGCTTTTTTTTCTCTAATAGTAATTTTAAATGGAGGGTGCACCAGGCTAAGACCACCACTTTGAGACATTCTGAAATCACAGCTGCTTTACTGTGTACTAATTTTATGACATTTTACATGACAAACTTTATACTCACATCTTGTGTATCTTCTACTCATTTTCGTCCTCACAAGTCTCAACTCTTCACCATCTCTCATACATCCATTTCCATATTCTCTGTCTCTGTTTCTACCCATATGTTTCTGTCGGATTACTTTCCCTTGTACATATCAGTATACAATTGTATAGAAAAAAAGGCATGTTCTTCCACCTTTTGTACTCATTTAACTGCATCACCAGTCAATTTATTTGGCAATATTACTTCCATGCAATGTCATAGTCAGAGTTACCCGGCTATCAAGGGAAAAATAACTATACCTAGACAAAAAGTGGTCCATAAGTATATATATTTTTAAAATGATTGCATGAGAATGTATTTTCTTAGTCTATGCCATGGAGACAAGCATGTGTAATTATACAAGAGTACTAATTTGTCCTGCTATAGAGTGCCTACTATTGTAATGTATTCTTCACTAGACAAGCAGTCAGATGAAAGATTTTTCTGCTCTTGTAGTTGTAGAACTGAGAATAAAAGTGAATGAGGGCTCATTAATTTCCATGAATGGAAATGAACCTAAGGACACCAACACAGCAGAAGATGTCAGGCTTGTTTTGTATGGACTTTTGTGAAGTATTATATTCACTATGAATTAACAGTATTACATTTCAAAATGCATTGCACATGCTGTCATGATTATTATTTAACTACATAGTGCTTAAACCTTTAAAAACTGCTGGCATCTCTATGGTAGGTTATGAAAATAGCATGATTCTGATATCAGGAGTCATGATAAATGACTTACAGGAACAGTTATAATCACACCCATTAAAATGTGGTTTACAGAGGTGAGAGTTCAAAAGGAAGTAAGAACTTCTGATTGATGTGGAATGTAGTGTTGAGTCTTTTCCAGGATGAGAATAACCAGAGTGCGTCACAGAGTGAGGCTACAATCAGCAGACCCAAGATGAGCACCTCTTACATCTATTGTTTATTTTATCACTAAGTATGGTAGAGCAATTTTTTTTTTATCCACATTTAAACAATGTGGCATGAAAAGCCAAACTCGAGACATGTTACAATAAAATTGCAAAATTCACAACAAATTTTCAAAAACTTCTCCCATCGCTGTACTGCTCTTCATTCCCTAAAATGTCTGTAGCTACCTAACTACCTCAACTATCTGCAACTTACCAAAGCTCATAAACTTATCTTTAAACCTTCTGATTGTCCCATCCTTAGTTCTATCTTCACCTTCTACCTGCAAAATAGGCCCCCTCAGATCTGAGAATCAGCAGTTTCTTCAGGTTCACAAACCAAACCTGATACCCGGCCAACTTCTCTCATTCTTTAGCCAAGAAATGGAATGCTCTACCATTAGCAATTAGAACAACACCAAATCTTGCCCACTTCAAAACTTCTCTACACACTTTCCTGTCTTCCACCTGGAACTGTATCTGCATTCAGCCTCCTTGAATACCTAGCTCTAATGATATAGTCTCTCCCTACTTTTTATGCAGTGTTTTATCTAAAAAATCCTCTATGCAATAAGTATCGCTAAATAATTTTATAATCTGTATCATTACCATCGTCTGCCAACTGAATTGCTAAGAGTGTTTTTAACTTTTAACTCTGTAATCTAATATGTTAGATAATTGCATACAACCATTGTATATAATTTTTCTTTGATTGTTTTCTTTAGTGTACTGAGGCACTTTTCATCCCAGGTCTCCACTGAAAATGGACTCTTTATGGCCCAGTAGACTTTGCCTGTTAACAAATTGCAAATAAATAAATAATAAATAACTAAATGCTGTAGAAGCATGTGTTGTCACTCACACAAGCACAGACTCGCACAGACACACACAACCATACATGTGCACACATACACACCCACACGTACACACACATACACACACACACACACACACACACTCACACACACACACACACACACACACACATATATATATATATATATATATATATATACATACATACATATATACACAAACATGCACATACTTAACATGTATACATGCAATCACAGACTCTTTCATATTCACAAACAGATTTGTGCATGGCAAAATGCAGCAAACGTACTTTGAGCATTCATTCATACACACACACAACAGTCGTGCACACAAACACACACACACACACACACATATGCACAAAGAACTATTTTCTTGCAGGCAGTGCTTAATACGTTGACATGCAGTAACTTTATAGAAACAGGAGTGATACTCTGTTTCTTACAACAGCCCCATTCAGAACAGTCAGGATTCATGACCCAGTCTCAGAACTCTTTGTGAAGCTGGCCATGTATTTGGATTACTGCACTGTATGAGGACATATGCACTTAATTTTAATTATTATTTCTTTTTCATAATGACATAAACATGTTTAATGGCACAGATATTTCTCCATTTTCTTATATCCTCCTGTATATTGTCGGGCTTCCTGTCAAAAGTTCAGATGCTATAACTGCAATCTTTGTACATTAAGAAATTAAACATGATTATGGAGAACATATATATATATATATATATATATATATATATATATATATATATATATATATATATATATATATATATAGGTATACTAGTTGTGAAATTGCTACATATCAGAATATTACCCCTTTTTTAGGTAAAGCTTTGTTGTCAGAGTTAGCATGTATAAATAGCAGAGATATGATGTACAGTCCCTTGTGTCAGTAGGGAGTGCAAGGAGCAAAGCCCACCCCATTTAAAAATGTAATTATTCATTTGGAATTGGGACTCACAATACTAGGCCTTGCACTTCCAGTAAGGTGCCATACTGCTGGTGTAACAGCTGTGATTTATTTATTTTATTTTATTTGACATTTGTTAACCAGGTTTGTCCAACTGAGCTAGAAACCCATTTTCAGTGGAGACCCGAGGAGAAAAGCAGCAGGATATTACATAATATAAATTCACATTAACGTATAACTCTATATTATAAGTCATACATAATACTTAGAGTGAATAGTACAAGGAGTATACATAACAAAACAAAGTGAGCACAAAAATACAGTTACAAAATTCAAAATAGTATGAGATCATATTATTAGAAAGTGGCAACTTTCAATGTGCACAGTATGTATTTACAGATGAGTCAAGGAAAGTACAAGATAGAGGCAGAAAGGAGTCAATGAACTCTTAAGAGTTTCAATAACAATAAAAAAATAGAATACAATACATACATAATTTACATTGTTATTAGATGTAGTGGATACGTAGAGGTGACATCACTCGTTTAGAAAAGCTACCTATAAAGGGAGGTTACATGAACAACTAAACATGAAAGTTGTTAGGGAGGAAGAGAAGTGAGTTGAATAAGAGAGGTAAGGCCGAAGAGATGGGAGGGTTCAAGTAGGTTCCTAACAAGGACAGATCCATGAGCTTAAGAGAAAAAGTTTTAGTTGCTTTTTGAATCGAGTTGTATATGACATGTTTCTAATGGAGTTAAGAAGTTTGTTCCAGGCTAGAGACACATTGTAGTGGTAGAGTAATTTACCTACATTTTTGTTTGGTTTATGTATGTCAAGGAGTTGTTGGTCAGACCTTCTGAGAGATCTGGTGGGGATGTAGAGGGAAATTAGAGTAGAGAGGGAGGGTCAAGCAGTAGGTTTGTGTAGGATGGAGTATGAGATTTGTAGCTGTGCTGTAAGAAGTTGGTGGGGGGATTCTGGCCATTACAGTTTTTTTTAATCCAATGCAATGGTAAGATCTATAAATATGGTTTGTTGTAAATCTGGCAATTTTATTATATGTTTGCTCAAATTGCGAGATTAATATGGATTGTAGGTTTGTGAGGATGGGAGCAGCATGAAGTAGGCCTGGCAATAGGAATGCCCTAGCTAGGGATGGTTTGGCTACAAGAGTAAAGAATTTTTTTGTTTTGATGCAGTAATTCTAATTTTTGATGTGTCCTTTTGATACACTGATGAATATGCTGGTCATATTTTTGCTGGTCATCTTTTATGATGCTGAGGAATTTTGTATGAGGGTCTACTTTGATGATAGTGTTATCTAGTGAAGAGATGGAGAAGGCAGTTCTATGGTCTGAGAGTGATCTTGGTAGGAGGAGTAAGAGTTTAGCTTTTTAGGGCATATGATAAGCTGGTTTTCATTAAGCCATTTTTTTGATGATGTTAAATGTGTTTTGTATAAGAGAAGGGAGATGAGTCGTTATCAGAGGAGGTGATGAGGGTCAAGTCATCTGCATATTGAATAAGAGTAGAGTGGCTGCAGGCAGAGTGGAGGTTGTTGGTAAAGATATTGAATAGAAAGGTGCCTAGGATTGACCCCTGGGGGACCCCGGTATTTACAGGAAAGAAGGAGGAGCAAGAAATGAGCCATTGGACAGATTGTAGTCTATTTGTAAGGTAGCTGGAGAACCACTGCAAGGTGGCAGGAGAGAGAGTTTAAGATCGGTTAGTTTTATTAGTAGTTTAAAGCGAGACACTGTATCAAATGCTTTGGATATGTCAAGGAAGAGACAGGACACTTGTTATTATCTCTGGCCTCAGCAACTGTATGAGTAAAAGATAAGAGGGCTGCAGCAGTGTTGTGGTTTGGCCAGAAACCATGTTGAGTAGGGGTTAAGAGGTTTTCCTGTAATATGTATTTAAGCAATTAAGAGTGGATACATTTTTCTAGAATTTTAGAAAGTGGTGATAGAATGGCTATTGGTCTAAAGTTAGAGGGGGCTGTGGGCTTACCTCCTTTGTGCAGTGGTATAGTATAGCAATATTTCCAAATGTTTGGAACTATGGTTTCTTTAATTGATCTATTTATTAGTATAGAGATAGGGAAGTCTATGCAATCAGCAGCAAGTTTGAGAAAGAGGGGCATAGTTTATCAGCAGATGGGGAACAAGATTTAAGTTTACAAAGAAGAGATTTGATGTAGAAGGTGGGGACAGATTTAAGAGAGAAAGGGTTTTTGTTAATATGGGTAGGAGAAGGAGAAGAGTTAGGGGGGAGTGGAGTTATGGTCAGAGTTAGTTAGTTCGTGGATGGTGTCTATAAAGTAGTTGTTAAGCAGAGCGGCAGTCTCTAGTGGTACATTATTAGGGAAGGGATTTGGGGTTAAGTTGTTCCCAGGGTGTAGGATATTATTGAAAGTGGACCAGAATTTTGGGGGGGTTAGAGATGTGATTAGATTGTGCTGTATTACAAAAGTTTTTCTTGTCTTGGTAAATGCATTTTTAGTAAGGTTTCTGATTTCCTTGTAGCTTTGAAATACAATAGGAGATTTGGTTTTCTGCCAGGTTTTCCAGACACTATCCCTTTTGTGCATGAGGGAGAGCATTTCTTTTGTTAACCAATGTGTCTGGGTGACTTTTATCCTTGTTCTTCTTTGGGGAGCAAGTATGTCTAAGATATCGAGGAAAATCTGGTTAAATTTATCCACAGCTTCACTAAGGGGAGGGTAGTGAAGGAAGGACCAGTTAATGGATGCTAGTTTAGAGTTAAATTAATTAGTGTCAAATGAGGATAATTTACAGCCGTCTCTGTATATGTGGGAACTAGGTATTGTGATAGAGTGTCTTTGGATGTGAATGGGTAGGTGGTCACTAAGGGAGTCAGGTATGGTGCAGTGGTTGTGATAAAGATTAGGGTCTGTAGTAAGTATCTAATCAAGGATAGAGCTAGTATCAGAAGTTTAATTAATATGAGTGGGGGGCGTGATGAGTTGTTTGAAACCATGTAGGTTGATACACATATTAAGGGAGTCAGACATAAGTTTTGACCAGTCAATGTTTACATCTCCCAGAATGATAGTTTCATAGGAAATGTTGTCAGTCAGCTATGAAAGTATATTTTCAAGAACAGGAATGTTGTTTCCTGGTGGAATGTAAATTGAGGCTATAGCAAACTTCTTGTAGGAGTGCAGGTGACAGTTTAGCACAATTAGTTCAGCAGGGTGAACGTTTAGTAATGGTGTTTGTAAGGGGGAGATTAAGTAGATCAGAAAAGAGAATTGCAACACCACCATCTTTTTTGTCTATCTAATTGAAATATGTTGTAACCTGGGGTAAAATTTCATTACTAGCTACGTGAGGTTTTAACCAAGTTTTGGTTAAAGTTAAAATATGAGGAGAGTGTTTGGCTATCAAGGAGTGTAGGTCAGTGATTTTATTGTTAAGGCTTTGCATGTTAATTGAGAACAGGTCTCAGGTTTTGTGAGTGGAGCAGTATGGAGTAGGCAGGATGTGTTTGAGGGAGCTATTGGCGGGGAGGGGTGCATGTCAGGGTTGAGTGAAGAGGGTGGGGGGCCAGGGTTGGGGTCAATGTCAACAGCTAGGAGGAGAGTCATTTTAAATAATGTAGGATGTGGGTGCAGGGGGTTTAGGCTATAGAACAGTAGTTTGTTTATTTGGGGGGATTTGAGAGAGAGAGTTTTGACCTTGTACAGATGACAATGGGGGTAGTAAAGAGTGATGGTGAAATGTAGAAGGAGTAGGTTATGTTGTGTTTATTGAGGGTGTAGCAGAGAGTAAGGGATGGTTTTGAAAAGTGCAAATTGTTGTGGTAAGAGGAGAGTTGAGTAAGTAGACAAAAAAATGGTATGCTTAGTTAAATGTAAGACATGATGATTGGAGTGCGGGAGAGTGGAATTTTGATGGATGGAGTGTGGGGGGAGTGGAATTTTGATTATCAGCAAGGCTGAGACTAATTGAAAGGTACCTGAAAAATGGGATGGGTGTGGTATGTAGTTAGGTGTAGTAATCTAACTGGAAGGATGATGTGTAGGGGGTGGAGAGTAGTTAATGAGGATAGAGTATAAATCTAATGATGTCAGGGGTGGGTGGGAATGGAGGAAGGGTAGGGAAGTGGAGTGAGCCCGGGTGTAGTGAGAGCAGACAGAGCGGGTTGGTCCTGACTTAATGCAAAGGACCCATCAGAAACAATCAGAAAGGTTAGCACAAAATTAGAATACAACTATGTAGTGCTAAGAAGAGTCGAAAAAATGTAGTTTTGTCTTTTTAACTTAAGTGGACAGAGTAAGGGAGAAAGATTAAAAAGGATAGGAGAAAAAAATGAGCTTAGCAAACAGTGGCTGGGGAAAAGATAACTAGAGAGTGATATAATGAGGGAGGGAAATACAGGTTCCAAAAACAATATGGTTAGAGAACCTGCGACAAGTAAGAGAGTGCAGAAACTTATAATCAGAGTACAGAATACAATGATATCCATTATAAGAACACAGTGGCTATGTGAGTAAACACAAATACACACACACACACACACACACACACACACACACACACACACACACACACACACACACACACACACACACTTAGCTCCCTATTAAAATGTCAGCACATAAAATGCAGAGTGTCGATAAGCCAGGAAAATAGATGGAAAACACAGGAGAAGAACAAAGCTCAAAAACTGCTCTTCTCATTTAAACTTCTTTTTGTAGGGGGAAACTCTCTCTGCACTCCCCACCCCACAACCCCAAACTTATATATACTAACTGCAAGATCTCCATACCACAGAGAAAAGGGAATTTTCTGAGAAATAGCATCTAGGACTTATTATATGCAAGTCTGATCTTTTGGCCATTCAGTCTCCACGTTTCAGGACTTGCTGAATCAGGTCCTGACATTTTAAATGGTTATACATATATTCTCTCAGTGCAGGTAAGGCCTGTGCATATGTATGTGTCTTCTTGAAGATGTTTTGATACAGTAGTAGTGAAAGGTGAAAGGTAGTTGGAGTAATCTTTTTAGACTGCTCCACAATGAAAATTTTCTGACTACAAATGTAACAGTTTTCCCTTCTTGTGATCAAATATTATAATTTTATGTAAACAATTTGTTGTTTTTAATCCACTTTCCCTGTTAAGTATTAAAAGTAGGCAGTGTTCCTTGTGTCTGGCCTAATTGGCAACAGCAAAAAAACAGTATTGCCAGAGCTGGAATGCTAAAGGAAGAATAGCAAATCTTCACTGATCAACTATGTAATGCTTCAGTCTGTACTTTATTGCTATAACATATCTTTGAGAATGTGATCAATGAATGCTGGCCTAAGTTGGTAGCATTAATTGGCAGAGTTATTTATTTATTTATTTGAATTTGGTAACCAGGGTAGAGCATTCATCACAAGTGTCATATTTCAGTCTCAGCCTGTGGAAAGGTACACAGTAAAATTAATTTATACAATACAGATAGTGTCATTGCAATGCAATGCAATGTATATAACATTGTCAAGTTCATAGGTTCATAGGCTCATACTAGGCTATCTGCCCTAGGGCATCTATAAGCCTAACCAGAGTGTGTTTGACTTTCGCCACCCATTTTAAATTAATTTTGCTATGCCCTTTTTCGAGGTTAGTATACTGTGCCTCTGTCTAACAGTGACACAGAAGTGATACCCAGGGTAAACCTATGATCTCCCATCCACTCATCAAGATTCCTCTTGAAGAGAGTCAATGAGGGACTCTGCCTAACCTGGACTGGGATTTTATTCCAGAGTGAAGGGAGCCTCTGGGTTATGAATCTGTCCCTCCAGCATGTCCTATTTATTTCAGTGCTGAGGTACAAGTCGCTTGAGCGCATAGCTCGATGGGATTTGGATTTTCTGAGATGTAGCATGTCCATTAATTCTGGATTGGACATGGCTTTATACATCAGGCACAGATCGCCTCTGAGCAGGTGGTATGCCACTGAGTAGAGCTGGAGTTTCTTTAACCAGGCGGCATATGGCATCTGTTTGAGCCCTTTGATCCTCTTGGTGAGGTACTTTTGGGGTCTTTCCAGTTGCTGCAGGTGTCTGGTAAGGTACATCCCAAAAGGGGCATTGTACTCAATTATGGGCCTGATGAGGGATGAGTAAAGAGGCACGATGACCTCCCCTGATCTAGCTGTGAATCCCTTCATGATTAGGTGGGCTATATAAAATGTTTTTCTAACCACTTTGGCCACGTGGTAGTCAAATGAGAGATTGCTATCAACTTGGGTCCCCAGGTCCCTAATTACTTCTTCTGTACTTAATGGATTACCACCTATGTGGTAATTTGTGGGCACTTTGTTTTTGCCAAAGGGATGACTATACACTTTTTGGCATTTAGCTTGAGGCCATGGCTCTGGCACCAGTTGTTTGTTTCTATGAGGCCCTTTTGGAGGATGCTTGTGTCAGCTGGAGAGTCAGTTATGGCACCCAGTTTGCAGTCATCTGCGAACTTGGTCAGCCACAGTCCTTCCATGTTGGCCTGTACCTCCGAGAAATATATACCGAACAAGAGAGGTCCGAGGACTGAGCTTTGTGGGATGCCACTTGTAACTGGTTTGGAGCCTGACATGGCTCCAGCAATTCTAACCATGTGGGTTCTGTCCTTGAGCTAGTTTGCAACCTATCTAGTGACATAGGGGTTTATATTTAAGCTGGTGAGCTTATCTATAATGCCTGAGTGGGGTATTGTATCGAAGGCTTTTGCGCGGTCCAGGTAGGCTGTGTGAACCACCTTCCCCGCATCAATGGCCTTGGTGACTGTTTCAAAGAAATCGACCAGGTTTAAGAGGCAGGATATGCCCTTAATAATGCCAGACTTGGTAGGATCCAGTGCCTGTAGGTCCCCAATATCTTTATTTATGAGGTCCATGATGATTCTTTCCATAGCTTTGCAGACCAAGCTAGTCAGGCTTATGGGGTGATAGTTTCCAGGATCCTTTGAGGCACCACCTTTGTGGAGAGGGATCACTGTTGCTGTACGCCACTCTTTGGGTACATATCCTGTAGTAAGGCTGAGAATGAACAGTAGTTTTATGTTTGGGTTTAGCTTTTCTTGGAGTTCATGTAGAACGCAGCCTGGGACACCGTCTGGTCCCATTGATGCTGTGTTTTTTGCTTTGGCGAGGGCGGCTCTTACTTGAGCATCTGAGAGGTCAGGGGGGCAGCACTCTGCTGGGATAGATATTTTCCCTTTTGGTGGGGGGGGGGAGAAGTTTGTGCTGAACCTGTCAGCTAGGATGTTGGCAATATCTGTGGGTTCGATGTATTTTTTGTCATTTTGGACTAATTCTGAGCATATCTGGGAATTCCCACCCAGGTTCCTAACATAACTAAAGGAAGCCTTGTGATTATCCTTAGTGGCCTGTGCAATTTGTCTCTCAAAGCTGGCCTTAGATGATTTTATGAGTGCCCGTAGTTTTTTGCTAATACTGATCAGAGATGCTTTCCCTTTTTTGGGATTTTGCTCTATCATGTAGTAGCTTCCTCCTTCTGTTGTATAGTTTGTTTATGGCTAGGGTCCACCAGACAGGATGTCTGCCTTTGGAGGATTGGGTATTGGTTTTATTTGGGATTGCATGATCCATGCATTCCTGAAGGTGTTCATAGAATGCGTTTATAAAGGATTCTGCAGTCTGGGCCGTATTTTCCACAGGCCCGGGGTCTTTGAAGGATTCCATCTCGGTTTTGAGGAGTGTGAAATTTGCTTTAGAGAAGTTTTTCACTGTGGTTTTCTGGGGAGGGGGTGGGGTAGGGATGTGAATATCCAGTGAGATTAGTTTATGGTCTGATCTTACCAGTGAAGGATACACTTCTGGTCTGGAGCACAGAGTCCCCATGTTGGTGATGATCCGGTCCAGTATGTTTTCCCCTCTTGTGGGAGTGGTAACAAGTTGTTCCATAGCATTTGAGTTTATAAATTCTAGGAACCTTTGGGTTAGGGTGTTGGAGCTAGAGTAATGCTCCCAGTCTATGTTTGGGTAGTTGAAGTCGCCCAATATAATGGTGTTTGGAGAGACCTTCATATTTTCCAGTGTTCTCAGGAAGGCTGAGTGGGGTTCCTGGGTTTGGGACAGTGGTCTGTATCAGGCTATAAACTGGAAGGCAGTTTTACCCACTGTTAGTTGCACATGGATAGTCTCTGATGCTTCATGCTGTGCCACCAACCTGGAGGTGTGGGTATATTTGACGAATATTGATATTCCCCCTCCTTTTGTGATTCGGTCCAAGTTTTGGGGCTGAAAAGCATAGTATGAGGTATAGTGCTGGGGTGAATTCGGGAGCCTTGAACCAGGTTTCTGTTACTGCACAGATATCAATGTTCTCCATGCTAAGGAGAGTTTTGAGTGCGTGCATCTTGAGGTTTAGACTTCTGGCGTTGAGCAGCATTACTTTTAGTTTCTTACCCCTTGTGATACCTATGGAGGTGGGTTTGTCTTTTGATCCTTGCCTAAAAAAGGCACTATGGGGGTAGCAAGAACCTTTGCCAATATCCGAAAGCCCAGGGGTGACAGGTGTAAGCCGTCCCTAGCGAAGCATCGTGTCTTGTTGAGCATGTCATCCCAGGCTGACAGGCATTGTATCCCCTTTGAATGACACCAATACTTAAGCCAATTGTTGAAATTGATCATCTTGTCTTCATACTGTGGCATCATTCTTGGTGAGGGTAAGATGCTACTCAAGGTCAGGGTCATACCGGCCTGGGCTACATGCTCAGAGAGCTCCTCTATGTCTCTTTTCATGTAGTCCAGGGAGGTACGTCTCAGGTCATTCACACCAGCATGGACAATGACTGAGTCATATTTGTACTTGCCTTGGAGTGACCTGAGTGCTTGTGTTATGTGGCGGATCCTAGCACCCGACAGGCAGCTCACCGTGACCTTCTCCTTGTTCAGCCTGGTGAGCGGAACGTCAGTGTGCCTGACCATAGAGTCACCTATTACAAGTGTATCAGGTGTGTTGTTTAGCCTTAAGGGCTGTGACTGTTTGGCACACTGGCTTTGTGAGCTATGTGTTGCACGTGTTTTGTTTTGGGGTAGTGGTTGCTTGGGTGTCTGCTTTGGAGGTCTCTGCTGCTTAGGCAGATTTTTATTTAGAGCTTCCGAGTATGTTTTTGTTTGTTTATGTGTTTGGTTTGCTGTCGTGGTAGGTCTATGTGAGACTGGAATTGTAGTGAGTGTGGTTTCCTTCTCCTCCTGACTGGTTACGCCAGTACTGGGTTGAGAGAGCTTAGCCTCCAGTTTGGCTATATGGTTGCATCTCTCACATGTGTTGGAATTTGTTGGGAGGAGGAGAGGGTTGTCTGTGTACATGAGGCAGTTGTAACATTGCCTCAAGATTCCCAGATTCACCAGCTGGACCGGAGAGGAGATTGGCAACTGACCTTTGGACATGCTAGAATAGTATTGGAAATTCCTTTATAATTGAAAAAAAGGGCCAATGGGGAACAAGGTACAGCAATAAGGAAAGTGTAGCTAAGCATCTAGTATAAGAAATTGTTTCCATTATGAATGAAGCTGAAATTTGCTTATGTATTATGATGAAGTAATATACACCATATATAAGACAGGCAAATTCTCAGAACACGTTTTACAAAGGTTAATTGATGAGAAACAAAACTTCATGTATTTTATTTATACTTCATTGACCAGGTTAGTTTCATTAGTCTACTAACCACTTTTCAGGAGAGATGTGGTGGTATTTCTACTGCAAGGGGAAATCTGGCCAGGGCAATAGGGTATTCCCCTACTCTTTTTGCATGCAGGGACGTGTTTCACAGTGACACTTCCTGTCTTCTAGTCAAGGAGCTTAGGTGGCTCTGAGAAGCAGAAAGTTGTTTTGAACATGCATGGAGGTCAGATAAGACAACAGTAATGATGTCTGTGCTTCTGGTGCTGTTATTTGGACAGTAGATATGTTAAAGTTAATGGAAAAGGTATCAGAGGTTCAGGAGATGTGTAGTAGAGATCATGGCATGATGAAGATGATGGAAAAGGCAGTCAAGCCTTTTTAAGGGCAGGATAAAGTGATGAAAGCACTAGTATGAATTCTGAAGATTTATTCCAGTGAAACTTATTTCCATCAGAGGTTACAACACAAGATTGCTTTGGTACAATCCTCTAGTCGGGAGGGTTGTGCGATGATTTTTTGATGGACATGGTGAATGAGAGTGCACCAGAAAATGGTAAAGATGTGTCATGGGGAGAACTGATAGAAAGGACACAGAAAGAAGAAGTACAGAAGATAGAAGTGATACAGGTCTAGAAAAAATTGTATGCAGAAATGGTTAAAGCAGGGTCAAAAAGTAAGAAATAATAAAATTAAGTAAATTTAAAGAAAAAGAGATTGTTTAAAGTACAGATTGTGGAGAAGGGGGATTTAGAGTTGAACAGATATAAGGTATAGGATGAAGTAATAAATACATTGAGAATTAAACCAAATGAGGTAAGAGTGTTTATTCATATTAATAAAGAGACTTTTTGTGGCATTATTTTTAAGACTGGTCAGATAATGGAAAAATTCCTAGAGAAATATGAGAAAAGAAAAACTGTTCAATGTGGAATCTGTGTATACTTAAGCCCTTTTATAAGGAAACTAAGAAAAAAATTAACATTCAATTTAGGACTGAAGTTGAAAAAAAGACTCTAAAATGTATTTATTAAAACTATGTAAAGATGTATTAAATTTATCACAAGGGTGTGAAAACGGGTCAACTTCAGAAGACTGAAAAACCAAAAGACTGAATCCCAAAAGACTGAAAATTCAAAATATTGAATGATGGAATTTGCCCTTTCTCCATTGTTGTGCATTCTTGCAGTTGGTATATATAGAGAGCAGGGGGGCATAGCTCACTACATGAGGGGTGCAGAGGTCCTTGCACCCTGCATTAAAAATGTATTCAGTATTTTGAATTTTCAGTCTTTTGGGATTCTGTCTTTTGGTTTGTCAGTCTTTTGAAGTAGATTTATGGACTGAGGCTGAAGTAGATTTGTGGACTGGGGCTTGTGATTGCAATGCAATTTTGAAACTTGAAAATGACAGTATTGTGTATATTCTAAGTATTATTAATGTTGATGGTGACAGAGGCCTTGTTAGATATTGGAGACAACAAAACATTTGTTTCTTGTGTGGAAAAGCTGATTATTTAATTAAAAATTGTGTGAAAAGAAGATGCTTCACATGTAGGGAAATAGGACACGATGCAAGGAATTGTGAACCAAAAATGTATAAATGCAATAGATTGGGACACTTGGTGGAGAGATGTGAAGAAAAGGGAAATTAGATAGAATTAGAGATGATAGGGAAAGTAACAAAACAAAGCAAAAAAGTAAAGTTATAGAAAATGAGTTAGAAACAGTAGAAATGAAAAAAGAAGACGTTAATGTTGTGACTAGAGAACAAATAATACAAAAAGTTAGAGCAAAAGAATATTTAAATATAGAAAATATTGAAGAAGAGTCAGGGCTAAGTGACAGTGACAATATTAAATGGAATATTGTTAAACAAAAACAAAATTCTATTAGAAAAACAGTAAGGGAGAGGAAAAGGAAGACTATAGAAGGATTTAAAAAAGAAAAAATAAAAGGGAAATAATGAATATGTGTGTATGTATGTATGTATGTATATATATATATATATATATATATATATATATATATATATATATATATATATATATATATATATATATATATATATATAAAACATTATGGAGAAAATTACTTGTAAAGTGTTATCCTTTAATGTTAACAGTTTGAAGAAATTAAAAAGAAGAATAGGAATTTTTGGAATGGCATGAAAAACAAGACTGTGATATTATTTTAAAAGATGGCAGAATTTTATCGCAAATAGATATCAAGCAGAAATATGGTGGGGAAAACATATTATTTCGAATTTTTAAAAGGAGACTTGTTCTGGAATCCTTATATAGAGACACAAAAAAAGTGTTAGATATTACCATTGTTATAGCTGGTAGAACAACAGTGGTTGATGTAAGATAGAGAGATCAACTGTGGGATTCAATAAACTCTGTGTAGACTTTGTGCAGGGCCTACATGGAGTTTATATGTTTACGAGACAGTGCACCGTGCACGGTAGTGGGCAATGTACATTAATGAGGTTCGGTGTGCATAAGCTATGTTTCACGGCACACAACAGTGTTGCTGTGCACAAGACCAATTCCATGTAAAGGAGAGCATCTGTGGTGAGCATATTTATGCAGAATGCCACAATGATCACCAGGGCTTTACACATAGTGAAACCTTGTCAGCAAATGTTGATAGCAATTCCATGTAAGGAAGAGCACCTATGGTGCACAGATTTGTGTGCAATACCACAGTGATCACCAGGAGTTTTACAAATAGTTGTCATTCTCTTAGTACAACACATCTGCACAGAGGCCAGCTTAATGAGAGGACAAATAAGCAGTAATAGGGACATATGTGGCATAGATGTCACATAGGAATGTGTTAGAATGTAAAACTCAACTTCTTAGAGTGACAGATGTAGACAAAGCCATAATAATGGGGGGATAAAGGGCCAGGAAAAAGGACAGATTTTTAATATTGCACTGACAAACTTAGGAAGTTGATAGAATACATAGGTTGTACATTAGCAGAAACTTTCTGAAGAGCATGAAGTTTGAAACTGAAATGTCAGTCATCTGTGCCAGATATGTCCTATTACTGCTTTCTTCCAAACTCTACTCTCATACTGTAATCATTTTTTTTATTTTCCTTTTTTCTATCTAATGTTTTTATTATTGTATATATACATTTTTGCTGTGTTTATATTACTACATATAAAGCATCTTGCTGTTACTGTACTTTCAGTCTGCAGCTAATATACAACTGCTTAACATAGTTGATATTTATTTTTATTCTTATTTTTATATTTTGATGTATAACTTCTTGATATTATACCTTTCTAAATGTATAACTTCTTGATATTATACCTTTGTAATGCATCTGAGATACTTCAGGTGCAGCTAACATTGGGTAAGACAGTGATTCAGGTCGTAGTCTGCTATAGGTTCCCAACCATGTCCCAAGACTCACACGCCATGTTCTTATGCACGCTGGAGAATATTAAAGTCCAACCTAACACTTTCATACTGGGCGACTTCAACTACCCCTCCATTAGCTGGGAAAACTGCTCATGTACCAATACACTTGCCCAGTGTTTCCTGTAATTAATTAGTTCCAATGCCTGGACCAGCTCATTCTTAATCCCACTAGAGGTAGTAACAACCTTGACCTGGTCATTACTAACATGGGTGACCATTGCTTTACACCAATAGTCAACTCCTGGTTAGATCCGACCACAAACTAATCACCTTGGAACCCCCCCACCCCACCCCGCAAAGTTAACCACCATGAAAAACTTCTCCAAAGCTAACTTTGGGCTCCTAAAACCAGAGGTGGCTAACTTCACTGTACCCATGCAAATGGAGATCAGTTGCATGACCAACGGATCATACACCAATGCACTGTATGAACACATACACAAATGCATGGATCTCACCATACCCAATAGAACCAAGATGCTCTCCTCCAAAAAAAGGAAGCCAATCTGGTGGTCCCCTGCCAAAAATAAACTCTACAACAGAAGGAGGAAACTGTTGTGGAATAAGGTGAAGTCCCAAGACTAGAAAAACTCCCTTATCAGCCTAAACAAAAAGTTGAGATCCCTCATCAAATCCTCTAAAGATAGCAATGAAAACAGAATTGTAGCAGATAGTAAAGACAACCACAAGGCCTTCTATAGTTATGTATAGAATCTCCACGGCAATACCCAGATTTGCTCTGAGCTACTGCACAATGGTACCTCCTATACTGAGCCAACAGATATTGCCAATATACTGGCTGACAGATTCAGTGCCAACTTTACCCCTCTCTCCCCCCTAAGGGACCAGTCACAATACCAGTAGACTGCCAGGCACCCAGTATTACTGCTGCACATGTTAAAACAGCACTGTCCAAGGGCAATAATACAGCTTCTATTGGACCTGACAATATCCCTGGCTATGTTCTGCATGAATTATAGAGTGAACTGGCACCTCACCTGTGTGCCATGTTCAATCACAGCCTCACCTCAGGCTTTGTCCCTGCCGAATGGTGCACTGCTACAGTCAACCCTCTCCACAAAGGAGGAAGGACTACAGACCCTGGGAACTATTGCCCCATTAGCCTGATGAGTCTGATATGCAAAGCTATGGAATGCATCATCATTGACCTAATAAACAAGGATATAGGGAATCCCCAAACTCTGGATCCCACACAGTTTGGTTTTATGAAGGGTAGATCATGCCTGCTCAACTTGGTCAACTTCTCTGAGTCAGTCACCAGAGCTGTGGATGAAGGCAAGGTGGTTCATACAGCCTAACTTGATCTGGCAAAGGCCTTTGATACCATTCCCCACTCAGGAATCATAGAAAAACTCACTAAGTTAAGCATCAACCCCTGTATCACTAGGTGGGCTGCAAACTGGCTCACAGGTAGAACCCACAGTGTGAAAGTAGCTGACTCCAAGTCAGACTGCGGACCAGTTATGAGTGGAGTCCCACAGGGTTTGGTCCTGGGTACTCTCCTGTTTGGTATCTACTCCTCCGAAGTCCAGGCCAACACTAAGGGAATCTGGTTGACAAAGTTCACAGACGAATGCAAGTTGGGCGCTATTATTAACTCCCCAAGTGATGTCGACATCCTACAGAAAGGCCTCACTGAGACCAACAACTGGTGTCAGAACCATGGCCTTAAGCTCAATGCCAAAAAATGTGTCATTATCCCCTTTGGGTAAAGCACGGTTCCCATGAATTACCACATCGATGGTAGTCCACTGAACACAGAAGGCATTATAAAAGATCTGGGAACACAGGTTGACAGCAACTTCTCTTTTGACCACCACATTGCCACTGTGGTCAGAAAGTCCTTCTATGTGGCACATCTCATTACTAAGGGTTTTGCATCCAGGAAGAAAGAGGTCATTGTCTCCCTCTACTCTTCCCTCATTAGGCCAATCATTGAGTACAATGCCCCATTTGACATGTACCTCACTAAACACCTGCAACAACTGGAGAGGCTGCAAAAGTACCTTACAAAGAGGATCCTAGGCCTTAAAAATTTGTCCTATATGGACAGACTAAAAAAACTCCAACTACTCTCTGCCTCATATCACCTAGTTAGAGGCAATCTCTGCTTGACTTACAAAGCCATGTCTGACCCAGCTCTGTTAGAAATGCTACATCTGAAGAAATCCCAATCCCTCCACACTGGGAGCTAAGGTCGGGTAGCACAATGCCAAGGTAATCCTATGAACTAGGCTTATAAAGGCTCCAGGGACATTAGCCTAGTACACACCTATGAACCCATGAACCTATCTCTTTCTTGTAAAATTTGTTTGTATTTGGAGCTTTTCTCCTCGAGTCTCCACTGAAAATGGGCTTCTGGCTCAGTTGGACTAACCTGGATAACAAATGACAATAAATAAATAAATATCAGTTTCAGATTGGACACTACAATGACATGCCAATGATTTGCCAGGAAAAAAATGTTATGAGGAAAAGATCATAAATATGAGACAAAAACTGGACATTCTCCACAGATCAGGACAGCTGACAGGTATGCATTCAAATGTATGCAATACTGAATCAAATCAGTCCAGAGGACATCCCATTGATATAGGAGAAAGCCACATTTTTGTTCAGGAAAACATCTTGACGTCCTAGGAATACCTAGACAGTATACATGTAAAGTATATGGTGCAAGCACAGACCAGGACAGTGTACCTACATTGCAGAGTACTGTGATACCCGATTCCTGGCATTCTGTAATGAAGCTGTGTTAATGATCTGTAACAGGACATGGGAATGCCATGTAAAATAATCGCCCAGGGGAAGAGTGTGTGTGTATTGAATAGGGACAGACAGATGAATTATAGGAATGAACACAGGGAAAGAGTACAGGTGAAACTCCCACATGTACAGCACAGGAGGGCATGTCAATGGAAGATGGTTGTAGCAGCAACACCAAGCACATATCTATATGGTACAGTATGGATGGAACAGTGAAAATTTGTTGTCTGTGGCTGTCACACAAGGTGATATACAATGGGGAGGATGTCTGTGTGAGATAAGTATCCTTACATGACTAAGAGGGCATCTATCAGGGATCTGACATACAATTGGAGAAGGGTGCATATTGGGAAGCTGTGCAAAATGATAACCTGAATATCAGTGTACTCTTAGCAGATGTCTCTAGCAAGGTGGCCACAGGTAAAGGATCATAGCAAACCTTACAAGAATCAATCAACCACAATCATGGACAATATCAGAATAATACCACCAATAATCCTATGCTTCTGATGTAACATATGTGATGTGGAGTGATATCAGATGAGCCTGCACACACACACACTTGACAACTATTATGATACATCCACACCCTATGAGGGTAATCACGCACACTGTCCTGGTACTGTAATATCTGCAGGAGTGTTATGAAGGACACTGCTATACCTGTATGTGATAGTATGGTCAATACAGGTTAGTTGCCTTGTGTGCATGGCATATATCTATGGCACAATCCACACTGGCACGAATGATATACCTACCATTAATGTTGTCAAACACCTATGTATGCAATGTGTGCATAAGCTGAACAGATAACACATATGCATCTGGTGTAACAACTCTCTAAGGCCAAGAAAACTGCATCAATGGACCCAGGCAATATCCCAGGATGCTGTCTAAATAACATGAAGCATGATATATCATGCCCTCTGGAATTGCAATTTAACTGTAGCCTTCAAACAAGCTTTATGCCTCATTTATGGAAAACAGAAACAGTCATCCCTCTGCACAAAGATGGCCCATCTGCACACTCTGGAAACTACATACCCATAGTTCTTACTAGTCTTATATGTAAAGCCATGGAAAGAATTACCATGGAAATGATCAACAGTGATATAGTAAACCTCCAGACACTGGAACCAACCCAATTTGGTTTCATTAATTACAGGACATATCTAATCAACCTAGTGGACTTCTTTGAGAAGGTCACCAAAGTGATGGATGAGAGGAAAATAGTTCACACTGCCTACCTTCACCTTGCCAAGGCATTTGACACAATAATCCACTCAGACATTGTTGACAAACTCAAGAAATTAGGTACAGACCCATACATCACCCATTGGATAGCCAACTGCCTCACAGACAGGACACATGAAGCTAGAATTGGGGATTCCACCTCTACAAAGAGGTCATTCACAAGTGGAGTCCCTCACTGATCTGTCCTTGGACTACTCCTTTTTGGCACTTACTTCTCTGAAGTCAAGGCCAATGTCATTGGTCTCTGACTTACTAGATTTGCAGATGATTGCAAATTAGGAGCTGTCATTGAATCCCACACCAACACAAATGTTCTCCAGGAAGGGCTGACACAGACAAAGAACTAGAATTAGAATAGAAGGTACATATAAATGTGAGGCATGTAATTACTGTAAATTTATATATACAGGGTCTAGTTTCACGGTGAACCAATGTATGCTCAAAGCAAGGGGTCGGTACAGCTGTAATTCTAAATCAGTGGTTTATTTAGCTTTCTGTCAGTCATGTCCTGCTTTTTACATTGGGAAGACTGACAGAAGGCTAAAAGAAAGGATTTATGAACACACATACCATATAAGGAAGAGGAGTAGCACTAATGCCCTAGCAAAGCACTGTAATGAGAATCCATCTCATGCCTTCTTATTCAAGGTGATTGACCAGGTAGTAGTTAATGAAAGAGGTGGACCCCAACAGTTATTGTTGGAGAAACGGGAACTTATTTGGCAACTCAGACTGAATTCATATACGTTACCTGGTCTGAATGAAGTCACTTCTTTGACGTGTGTTTTGAAGTTAAGAAGTTTTTTGAGGTGATTTTATCACATGGATTGTAATTTATGTCAATATCTAGGTTAGTTTACACACCCCTTAAGTGTTTTTTCATGGGATGTTTGTCTTATAGGTTCAGTATATGGACTAATGTTCGACATTGATTCTTTTAGTATTACAGCATTTGTTAAGTTTGTATAACATGTTGGTTATTCCATTTAGACTTCTTCTTTATGCTGTAGATAACTCTTTTATTGATTTACTGTTATTAGTAATGTCATTTCCTAGTATGTGATGGTAATCCAATCCTACTAGCTTGTAAATGCATATTTATATTTATTTATATATTTATGCTTATTTATTATTTTAAATATATATATATATATATATATATATATATATATATATATATATATATTGTATGCTTACTTGTTGTCTATATTTAATCATATTTCTTTATTTAATGTGTTTTTTGCTTTGGAATGAAAATTTTAGTAGAATGTAAGTGCTGTAGGTATACTCTTTTAAATATATTTCTTTATTTATCGCATCTTTATTTATCGCATTTTTATTTTGGAACTGATGTTTCAGTACAACACAAGTGCAGCAGGTACACCCTTTGAAGTATTTTGTTAAGCAAGCCTGCAGTTGTGTGTCATACTGAGTATCAGATGTTTTCTTTGTTATATGCGACACTCTGACTTCTCGAATTTGTATTGCTGGCATTATCATTTCTTCATGTGAGAACAGTTTGTATTTGAGGCACAAACATATATTTATTTTTATGTTACATGTTTGCTATATACTTGAGCAATGTATTCCTTTGTTTGTATTTATTTGCACGGGGATACCTTCTTACACACTGTTCCGTTTGTAATGAATTTTTAAACGGATTTTCAAAGGATTGTTCTAATAATGAAAGAAGTTTTCAGAGCTGTTATATCTTTCATTAACCTTGGTTATTGTTCATTTTTTCATGTTGTGATAACACTTCGCATTTAAAGTAAGCATGTATTTATATTTATAGGTTCATGTTTGCTATATACTCGAGCAAAGTTTTTTCTGTTATATTTATATGCACGGGGATACCTTCTTATGTACTGTGTTCCGTTTGTAATGATTTTAGAAACGGAGCTTTGAAGGACCATTTCTAGTCATGTATGAAGTTTTAGAACTGGTATGACTTTAATTAACTTTGGTTTTAAGTGGTTAATTGAATAGCAGCTGTATGATACATGTATTGTGCTGTTTTAGCGCCTTTTTTTCTTTTAAATTGTGTAAAAGAATTTTTCTCTTTTGTCTGAAGAAGTCTTCTGAAGACGGAAGATGAAAAGCGCTTAACATTGAATAAATCTTTTGGAGTTTACCCACTGGATGGGAGCCTGTTTTCTTTTTTCTTTTTTGTTTACAAGACAAAGAACTAGTGTCAGAGCCATGGACTAAAACTAGATAACAAGAAATGCATAATATTATCCCTCAGGAAATCATCCACACCTGGAACTATCATATTAAAAACACAGCCCTTACAGCTGACCCAGAAGACACACACAGACAGTAATCTAGCCTTTGACGATCAAGTGTCTACATAAGTGAGGGAATTATTTTATGTTGTGTGACTTATAAACAAAGGTACATCATCTAGGTCCAAGGAAGTCATTGCTCCACTGTATTCTGCATTCATATGACCTGTCATTGAGTATAATGTCCCCTTTGGCATGTACCTAACCTGGCATATACAACAATTGGAACATTCACAGAAGTTCTTCACTAAAAGAATACAGGGCCTAAGTAAAGTGTCCTATGCAGACTGCCTCAGTGCCCTATCCCTATATTCTGTCTCCTATAGACTGTTGAGGGGAGATCTATGCCTGACATACAGGGCATTGACAGACCCCACTCTGATGGACCTCCTGCATATCCACAAAAAAAAAACAAATCAGCACCAGAATTACCCATTCTGAAGACTTAAACCTTGCCTGTGATATAAATAGGACCATATGTAGAGACAGGTATGTATCCCAGGGACTACCCCTTCTCTGGAATGTACTCCCCATCTATGTGAAGCAGAGTTCCACCCTAACCCAGTTCAAGTGCAATTTGGAGAATTGGATAGGGAACAGGAAATTCAACCATGGTTTGGCACCTATGTCTCTAATGGACACAGCCATCATGTAAATGGTTCCTCTCTCAGACCCCTTCTCATAAATGTTTCATCTCCAAAGCCCCTGCATACACTTATCAAGGATATCAAAACTTGTCAGAGGTAATGGATGCATGGCTAGGCTTAAAAAGTGCCTTGTAGTTGTTAGCCTAGTAAACACCTATGAACCTATTGCTGTTCTGCAAAATCAGACAGTCATATATATTCCTCAGAAAGAATACCTAGGTATGGCTAATAAGCTATGTGATAGCACCCTCTGACAAATGTGGTACCCGTCAGTTACACTTCACTGGAACATGTGTAATGAGATACAAGAAGGTTGGTGCATTGTACACAGTTATTGGTGTGATGAAGTATGGGAACCATGAAGTTATTATGGCATCTGATGTGCCTGTCCTTCACATACCCAGTACTTGTGTTACATTCAACTGAGTAATCAGCACTGTGACCACATGCTGGTGGATGTACCACTTAACCTGTACCCCAGGACACAGGTCACATACCCATAGGTCTGATAATAGGCTGTGATGTCCACATTATACTTGTGTAATGTGTCTGTTTCCTGATTCAACAAATCCCTCCATGTGTCTTGTCAATGCAGGTGTTCTAATGGCTGTGGCAGCAGTGTCTGGTATGGCTTGATACTGTCTGTATTATACTACTATCACAGTTGGATTTAATGTTTGCACGCCCGCTGTAGTCCTCCAGGCACTGAAACAACATGTGTATGTCACCTGTGATGTCCATCACTGAATTAATGGGCAAGACAGGGCCTAGCAGACACCCCTGATGTATCAACCTGATCATTGGACCCGAGATATATGTCATGTCACACATTTCAACATAGTGAGATGCCATGTATGTCATAAATCGGTCTACCTGTTTGGTGAAATAGCTGTTTATGGTCACCGATGACAGTGTTGATTGAACACCTCAGTGTGGATTTTTGTCAAATGCCTTTACCTGTTCAAGTTCCATACAATGATACTGTTGTCATAATGAATACCCTCAATGACCCCTTTGAGGATATCTATCAGATATAATGGACCTGATGGAGCAGTAACAACTCACACAGGTCTGTTGCACACACCTGGAATATTACTAGTTTATATGTACAGGAGGTCCATGATGACATATTGGTCTACTTCACAGTCAAACAGAGTCAGGATGTCTGTATACATGGATGCATCAGGTGTGGTGTTATGTTGTCATAGCACATTGATTCCATGGGATAGGCATCAAGGAAGGTAAGACAGTGCATGCTGACTGTTGTGGTCTAGCCTAGGGTTTTGACACAATCACACACACAGTTATCATTGAGAAAAAACGCAAGCTGGGGCTTAAACCTTAAGTCAGTGGATGGTTAAACAGTTGGCTCACTGACATAACACATCATGTGAAAGTTGGTGAATCAAGCTATACCAGTAGAGCTGTCACCATTGACAAACCCAAGGGATCTATGCTTGGCCCTTCATGGTTTGAATTTTATTTCTCAACAGTTCATGCTAAAGTATATGGCCTTTACCTTACCAAGTTTGCTGCTTCTTGCATATTGAGCACAATCAAGTCCACAATGGTGATAACATAGTACAGGAGGAGCTAACACACACAACTGAATGGTGACAAAGGCACATGATCTACAAATAAATGCATAAATGTGTGTTTGTAATATTGTCCATCTGAAAAGTGGAGTTCCATGTTAATCACAGCATTGACAACAGTCCTGCTATGCAGAAACCCAGTGAGGCAAGCACTGAGAACACATCAAGAGTCCACGCTGCTATAGAAGCCCTATGCTGTGCACATCATAAATCATGCCATCATACTGATATCTTAGGATTGTATGATAGCACTGTAGTCAAACCTTATTGCAGCAGTAATAGAGTATAATGCTGTTATGTACATGTACCTCACCAGATACATATAGCAGATGGGAGACAACAGGGCTTTCTTAGCAAGATAACACAGAGCCTGCACACCATGCAATGGTGTATATGGATAGAATGAAAGACATGTCACTATAAACTTTATTGCATAGAATGAAGTGACTTCTGCCTGGCCCCCAGGCCAGTCTGTGACCCTGCCATTATGGGAGTACTGCATATCCAAAAAGGTAATATAGCTCATGACATCAACAGTGTCTTTTGAGAAGAATCAGCAGTGTCTGTTGAGAAGAAGATGACAGTGTCCCACATGCTGGTGTAAAATCCTCTCTGTAATGCCAAGCAAAAGCTCATGCATACACAGCTGACTGCAATGACAATAGAACCCATACCTATCTAAGTACACAGACTTGTGTCTTTTGGCTTTTCCCAGTTAGGGGTCACCACAGCGGGACTCCGGTCCACTAATGATTGTCAGTAGATTATTACATGCCGTGTTGCCGGCCCTGATGCACAGCCATCAATGAAGGTATGCCCATTTACGCATGTCTCCACACAGAAGATGCTCTAGCTGAGAATCGAACAGGACGTCTTACTGTGGGGCGACAATGCTACAACAGCACCACCACGGCAGTACACAGACTACAGAACACAATATTTCATTCATGCGCCACAGCTCAAGTCTGACTTGGAGTGTGTCAGGCAACATTTTATAGCTGATGATGTCAGCAGTGTCTGTTGAGGAGAAGATAGTGTTCCAAATACTGGTGTAAAATGCTGTCTGTAATGTCAAGCAATAGCTCACACACACAGTTAACTGCAATGAGAATAGAACTCCTACCTATCTAAGTACATGGACTATAAAACACAGTACATTATGCAAGTGCCACAGCTCAAGTCTGATTTATGCAGGAGTGCAGGTGAACTTATAGTAGATGACATCAACAGGCCATGTGAGAGATAAGAGGTTGAGAGGCCTTTATGAAATGGATGTGTAGCCATGAGTAAGTATCAAAACACTGGCAATCTATGTAATTGGAGAGGTAACTGTAAGATATACATGCATGTTTTGTTGTCTACACACACACACACACACACACACACACACACACACAAAACTGTAGTGATAACAGAACCCACACCTATCTAAGGTATAAAGACTACAGAACACAGTACTTAATGCATGTACCACAGCTCAAATCTGATTTATATAGGAGTGCAGGTAAACTTATAGTAGGTGACATCAACAGGTCATGTGGGAGACAAGAGGTTGGGAGGTCTGTATGAAATGGATTTGTAGCTGTGAGTAAGTATCAAAATCCTGGCAATTTATGTAAATAGAGACATAACTGTTTGCTCTGCTGCCTAGCCATATACACACAAAAACTGAATCGACTGCAGTGAGGACATTAACCCTAGCTATCTAATTACACAGACTACAGAACACAGTACTTAGTGCAAGCACCACAGCACAAGTCTTATTTATACAGGAGTGCAGGTGAACTTATAGTAGATGACATCAGCAGGCCATGTAGGAGAAAAGAGGTTGGGAGGCCTGTATGAAATGGATGTTTAGCCATGAGAAATGGATGTTTAACAATGAGCAAGTGTCAAAGTACTGGCAATCTATTTAATTGTTGAAGTAATTGTAGGATACACACATCTACTCTGCTGTCTAGACAAGCACACACACCCAGAAAACTGCAGTGAGAACAGAACCCCTACCTATCTAAGTACACAGGCGAACACAGTACTTAACACAAGTGTCACAGCTAAAGTTTGATTTATATATGCATGCAGATGAACTTATAGTAGATGACATCAGGAGGCCATTTGGAGACAAGAACTTGGGAGGCCTATATGAAATTATATATAAACATGAGCAATTATCAAAATACTAGCAATTCATTTAATTTGAGAAGTATCTGTAAGATACACACATCTGCTCTGCTTTCTAGATACTCCCACACACAGTGGACTGCACTAAAAACAGAACTGCTACCTATCTAAGTATATAGACTGCAGAGCACAGTACGTTACACAAGCACCATGGCACAAGTCTCTTTTATACAAGAGTGCAGGTGAACTTATAGTAGATGACAGAAGCAGGTGATGTGGTTGACAACAGATTGTGAGGCTTGCATAGGCACATAGCTTCATAGGTTCATATGAGGCTACTAGGCTAATTGCAATAGGGTCTTTTGAACTCTCTCTGTGTAAAAACACAAGTACAATTATTGAGCATAGTCGGATGGTCATGTTAGCAGAACATGTTTGTAAGCAGCACCAACTGGCCCTGTCCATGAGGGACATCATTTCCACCTGGAAGAGACTTTGCAATCACCCAATCAGTAGTTACAGTTGCACTTAAACAGGGTCATTGAGGAGCACTGCTTCACATGCAGTGGGAGCCTATTACAGGGGAGTGTGAATTTTTCTGGGATGTATCAGTCTCCCCAGAATCATCTGTTTATGTCATGGGCTAGGTTGAGAACCCTAGGGCAAATTATAGTCATCCCATTTAAATTACAGATGTTCATCATTTACAGAAAGGCAGGGTCTGAGACTGCTCTGCAGGGCAATCATAGATCACCTTTCAGCAGCCTGCATAGAACCGATTACTGTGACAGGTATGTCACTCTTTCCATGTATGTCATGTTTGGAGTCCTGGGAATCACCCAGGCACAACACTGTGTTCTCTCTAATTGCTACAGGGGACTGGTGAGGTACAGAGAGATGTGAGCATTGTACTCCATTATTGGTGTGAAAAGGGTAGAGTACAGCAGAGGTATGATTACCTTCATCATGTGATGTCCATACGTATGATGTGCACAATGCTGAATGCATGTGCACAACTTGGCTGTGATGTCCATATGTATGATGTGCACAATGCAGAATGCATGTGTCACTACTATGGGCATATAGTGATGAAAGTGTAGATTGCTATCAACATGTGTTCGCAAGTCCCACAACACTATGTTTGAGCTTATGGGGGAGCTATGTGTATCATAATTAGCATGGGTAGTCTATTGACAAAGGAGGCAAACAGTCATTGTATACTTAAAGTTCAGTCTGTGAGTTTATCACCAATCAGTCTGCGTTAGCCCGTACTGTAATATGTTACCATAATTGGGGGACTCTATAGGAGTGTGACCAGTTAACAATCATTTGCAAACTTGGTAAACCACAAGCCATCTACTGTTGCCTGTAAGTCAGGGAAGTTTTCCCCAAACAGTTGAGGGCTCAACACAGATCCTTGTGGTATTCCACTGGTGAATGGGTTAGTGGTGGGGGTGCAGTCCCCGACTTTGAGAGCATGTGTTCTGTCATTGAGCCAGTTAGCTATCCATCTAGTACTATATGGCCTAATTCCCAAATGGGATCTCTTCACTATGAGACATGAATGGGGGATAGTGTCAAAGGCCTTGGATAACTCACACAGGAAATGGTGTCAAAGGCCTTGGATAACTCAACACAGGTGGTATGTCCTCGTATCCCTCATCCAGACCTTTGGGGTCAGTATCCAAGAAGTCCACAAATGTCAACAAGCAAGATCTACCCTTAACAAATCCAAAATGGGTAGGGTCAAGTGTTTCTAAAAGTCACCTATGTCTCTGTGGATATGGTCTGTGCTGATTCCTGCAGTAGCCATGCAGATAAGCCTTTTTAGGTGTATGGATAAGTAGCTGCAGTTCTATATGTTTCCAGATTGATATGCATTGCACAGCACACAACATTTGATATGACATTTTGTAGTGTGGTTGATATATGTGTGGAAAAAGTACTGAGACCTCAGGTTTATAGTGCTTGGAGGGGTGAGAACACAAGGATGTATTTTAAATATATGACATACAGTTAGAGAGGGTTCTCAGTTTGTAATGTTTCTACATGTACTTTCGTGTCACACAAAGGAAGTGGACAGTAAATGGCAGAAACACATCATAATATAGACATTTCCATACAGTGAGAAGCAGTGGGACAACTGAGGAAAACCCATCCCAGTGGAAACTAAGGTATGTGTAGCCCTTAGAATCTTAGAGCTATAGGTACCTTTCAGAGACCAACAGGGAACATGCTGGGGGTGTCACAGACATCAGCATCTAGGATCCTCCACCAATTCCTGGATGCTATGCTCCAACATGCTGGTGAGCACATATATTTTTCCCATACCTCTGAGGAGAGGGCCAGAAATATGCAACAGTTCTACCAGGTAGCACACTACTCTGAAGTACTAGATGCCATAGATTGCACTTGTAGAAATTAAGGCACAACCTGAGAAGCAGGTAGGATCTATATTAACAGAAAGGGCTACCTCTCTATTAACTGCCAAGTCTTGTGCAATGCCAAGGGAATCATCTTCAATGTGAGTGCTAGCAATCATGGCAGTTACCATGCCTCACATATTTGGTACACTTCCCAACTGTACCAGATGTTAGCTAGAGGGGATATCCCACAGGGTTATCTATTGGGGGGATGCAGGCTATGTACTGGAACCGTGGCTGATGGCACCCATCAGAAATGCATACACACCCATGGAAAAACACCATAATGAGGCACGCATTCAAGCCAGAAATGTCATAGAGTGTGTGTTTGGGCTGCTGAAGTCACAGTTCCTGTGCCTAGATACATCTGGGGGAGCCTTGCAGAAAAATCCATGGAGTCCTCACTGTATGTTCCATGCTACATTACATAATCCTGAGGAAACAGCTGCAGAAGGATCAGCAAGGTGTAGGGGACTTTGATAGAACTCAAGCTCTACATTCATAAGTTAAAGTATATATTGAATGATGTTGGTCACAGTTATTGTAATTTTTTTGTCAAAGCCATCCACCTTTAATCCTGACTTAGTACATACTGTAAAAGCCTTTGACACTTTCTGTTAAAAAGATATTAGAAGTATGTTACAAAATCAAAAGAAAAAATGTTTTATAACTTAAACCTTAATGAAAAGAAAGCTCTGAATTAACTTATTTCAAGGAAAGATTTAAGGTTTATGAAGGCGGATAAGGGTGGGACTATTGTCATAATGAACTCAATTGACTACACAGAAGCTATGGAAATTATGTTAGCAAATGTATTAGAGTATAGCAAAGTCATGAAGTTTGAAATTGTTAAAAGTTATGTCTTCATCCACAGTACATCATATGGCATGTTTATGAATGCTGAAATAACTAAGGAAATGTTTGAATTTTATGTGTGAATAATCCCAGGGTGGGTGTGAAGTTTGGAATTTCCAAACTTCACAAAAATGTTGAAAAACCTCCATTCAGACCTATTATATCAGCCTCAGGAAGTTGTACTGACTGTATTTCTTTATATTTAGATTCAGTGTTGAACCCATTAGTTAAGCAGCTTCCTTCTTATGTAACTGATTTTTGAGATTTTTTTGGACCAGCTTAGGTCCTTTTTTTCTTCCTCAGACTTTAATTTGGAAAATGTATTGATGTTCACTCTTGATGTTGTTTCCCTATTCACTTCCATCCCTAAAGATGTAAGATGGTTTATGGTGAAGCATACAAGTTTAAGTAACAACAGTATTATTACTTATACTGCTTTGTTAGATTTATTATTAGACAACTTTTTGTTTAACAAGCAATTTTATAAACAACTACAAGGGGTGGCCATGGGGGCCACTGTTGACCCAACCTATGCAAATTTGGTATTAGGTTGGTGGGACATGGAAATACTGCCACACATTGATTATTCAGA
Source organism: Protopterus annectens (assembly GCF_019279795.1). Taxonomy (NCBI): domain Eukaryota; kingdom Metazoa; phylum Chordata; order Ceratodontiformes; family Protopteridae; genus Protopterus; species Protopterus annectens. Next base: position 918,990,143 of record NC_056726.1, read on the forward strand.
ATAAATTATCTTTTATAAAAGATTTGTAGATGATCTGTTCTTTATAGTTTACAAAGACATTTGTAATGTCAATTAGTTTGTGGAGCTTTTAAGTGCTAGTACTACATTTTTAAAGTTTGTGGTGGGAGAAACAGGAAATAAGGTTTCCTTTTTGGATGTTAAGTTGATGATGGACACTAACAAGAATGTGTTTTTGCATAGTATTCATCACAAGAGTACATTCTGTAACAGCTATGTCCATTTCAAGAGTTGGCACCCTTACTTTATGACAAAATATATTCCTAGAGGACAGTTCATTTGAGCATCTCGAATGATAGTGGAAGATTCTGTTTTTTTTGAAGGAAATTAACCTCATAAAAGAGTTGTTTTTGGAATGAGGTTACCCTGGAGACCTACTTGAAAATATGGCTCAAGGTCATTCATAGGAGACAGACAGATTTTCTTCCTATTCTGCTAAGAGGTTTTGTTAAAAAAGTCCAGAATGTAGTACCTAGTGGCACACATACAAAAGAGAGAGGTGTGGAAGGTCCCAGATTCTGTTTGGCTATGAATATAGACAGTAATTATATCCGTCAGATTATTAGTGGGAATTGGAAAGTAGTTATGGGTAATGCAGATTTATCTAAAGTTCTTGGAGAAGGCCCCCAGTTTGTTTATAAGAAAAATCAAAATTTTAAACATTTGTTAGAAAATAACAATTTTGGGCCAACCCATATTTCTGATGAAACTGGGGGTATGTTCAAATGTTCAAGGTGCAGGGCATGTCAATTTATTTCTGAGGGTCTTTTTGTGTTTCTGGAACATCTGCAGTTTACTATACCCATCCTTGGAAAATTAAGCTGTGGTACAACAGGGATAGTGTATCTTGTGATATGTTCAACATGCCCAATTTTATATGTGAGCATGTCTACCAGAAGTTTAAGGAAACGGGGATTAGAGCACTTGTATGCTATAAAAACAAAAAATAGTAGCAATGCCCTTTTTAAGCATTCTTTGACATGTTCTAACTGGAAGAAATTTACTTTTTCTGTAGTGGAAGTTGTTAAATGTGACCTTAGAGGAGGGGACTTTAGAAATTATGTTGAATAAAGAGAGACAGAATGGCAGATTAAACTTGCTTCTTATTTACCCCCCTGGTCTGAATGACATGCTGAACATAAAATGTTTCTTAAAAAATAGGAAAATTACTAACGTGAATATACAGGGGTGAATGCCCTTGTGTTTTAAACTGTGTTAACTGTGTGGACACTTTGAAATGCATATTTTTTGTAGTATGTCTTTAAATGTTTTTATGTATTTAATTGATTTATTAATAAGATGATCTGATTGGTTAAATGTTTTTTAAATGGTTTAAAAGTGATTTGGAAGTGTATTTTGTTATTTCTGATGAAGTCTTTGGGACGAATAGCGAACATTAAATTTTAACTACTCTAAAAAAGAAATTTCTTAGCTTCTCCAGTGCTTTTCTTACTGGATTTTGTGGTAAGGTGTAGGGGCAGACATCACACCACCAATGTCAAGATCACCACAGTCACAGGCAGATGAGGAGTCAGAGGGTGGAACCACCAGCTGCTGTGGGTGTAGGCAGACATACGCGTGCTTGGTATGCCCTTGCATTGGCTAACAGAGAATGCATAGCACACTCACTCATTCTGCACCTATGGGCCTAAAACCTTCCTTCTACTCCCATACGTATAGTAACACTGATGCCAGGTTCCTCACACAGCCTTTACCTCCCCATGTATTGGCTGTGTACTGCTTGTATCAAAAAGAGTCAGCACTGAAGTAACACTCTGGCAACTGCTGCATTTATGAGGTAAGTCCTGAACCTTGAATGTATTGTTTAATAATATTATGGCATATTGTTGTATTTCATCACTTGGTACAGTAAGTAAGTAAAATGTGGGAGATTTGTATAGACATTACCTTAACATGTGACAGCAAAGACTTATTTGACTTATATGTGTCCATTAGTAATTAGTAGGGCTCAGGCATATAAGATTCACAGAGTTATACCTCTCAAAAGTACTGATGATCACTACATGCCCCCAGTTTAGCACCATGCATTTGTACTGGAAAATTATTAAAGAGAGAAATTAGAAAGTAATGATACATATTGCATTGTGTTATGGTACCGATTTTTAAGAATAACGGTGATGTGCAGAGCTGTAGTAACTGCAAAGGGATTAAATTGATCAGTCACAGCATGAAGTTATAGGAAAGAGTAATGGAAGCTAGGTTAAGAAGGGACATGATAATTAGTGATCAGCAGTATGATTTCATGCTGGGAATGAGCACTACAGATGCGATGCTTGCTCTGAGAGTGTTGATGGAGAAGTACAGAGAAGGTTAGAAGGAGTTGCATTGTGTTTTTGTAGACTTAGAGAAAGCATATGACAGGGTGTCTAGAGAGGAGTTGTGGTACTGTATAAGGAAGTCAGCAGTGTCAGAAAAGTATGTAAGAATGGTACAGGATATGTACTAGGGTAGTATAACAGCAGTGAGATCTGTGGTGGGAGTGATGGATGCTTTTAAGGTGGAGGTGGGATTACATCAAGGATCAGGTCTGAGCCCTTTCTTATTTGCAATGGTGATGGACAGGTTGACAGACGAAATCAGACAGGAGACCCCGTGGACTGTGATGTTTGCAGATGACATTGTGATCTGTAGTGAGAGTAGAGAACAGGTGGAGGAGACCCTGGAGAGATGAAAATATGCTCTAGAGAGAAGAGGAATGAAGGTCAGCAGGACTAAAACAGAATATATGTATGTGAATGAGAGGGAGGATAGAAGAATGGTGAGGATGCAAGGAGTAGAGGTGGCGAAGGTGGATGAGTGTAAATACTTGGGTGAAGAAGAGAGTACAGGTAGGATGGAGTGGGTGGAGAAGAGTGTCATGAGTGATTTTTGACAGACGAGTACCAGTAAGAGTGAAAGGGAAGGTCTACAAGAGGGTAGTGAGACCAGCTATGTTATATGGGTTGGAGACAGTGGCACTGACAAAAAGACAGGAGTCAGAGCTGAACTTGGCAGAGTTAAAGATGTTAAGATTTGCACTGGGTGTGACGAGGGTGGACAGCATTAGGAATAAGTATATTAGTGGGTCAGCCCAGGTTGGAAGGTTTGGAGACAAAGCCAGAGAGGCAAGATTATGTTGGTTTGGACATGTGCTGAGGAGGGATGCTGAGTATATTGGGAAAAATATGCTGAGGATGAAGCTACCAGGTAAAAGGAAAAGAGGAAGGCCTAAGATAAGGTTTATGGATGTGGTGAGAGAAGACATGCAGGTGGTTGGTGTGACAGGATGAGATGCAGGGGACAGGAAGAAATGGAAACAGATGATATGCTGTGGCGACCCCTAATGGGAACAGCTGAAAGAAGATGATGATGATCCTATAAATAGACAGACAACCATTCACTTAAGCCATTTATTTCTCAGTAGTGGCTTCAATGGGATGCTGTCATTGAGCCCCATGACCTGATGTGCTCCCAGCCTCAAGATCCAGTCTAACTCAACCACCTCAGTGCAGGTTACTATATCACTCCCACGTAAGTTTGGACTGATGACATGCAGTACTTGAAAGACAAAAATGTGATCAGGACCTGTAGACAAGACATGCTTGGCTAGAGCACTGAAGTCATGCCCCCTCTTAATGCAATACATATAATCCCTAATCCTTTCTTTCAAGCTCCTGTTGGTCTTTCTTACATAAAAATGAAAACAATGTTGAAAATGAGCAAGATAGACCACATGTCTAGTGTTGCAATCAGCAGATGCCCTAATCCACCACAGATAACCAGTAACTGGGTGTCTAAAAAACCTGGACTTGTCTATATGATGCCAGGAATTACACTTATTACACTTAGACATACCCATAGATTGTAGAGGTACAAGGGTCTTATACCGAGGAAAGCATAACGGCTGCTTAAAGTTTCGTTTGTTCTTGTATATAAATCTGGGGCCATCCTTTAATAGATCTGAGCACCTGTTATCGGTCCGTAGTATATGCCAATTTTATAACGGCTGCTTAAAGTTTTGTTTGTTCTTATATATAAATCTGGGGCCATCCTTTAATAGATCTGAGCACCTGTTATCAGTCCGTAGTATATGCCAATTTTTAATGACTGCATCCTTCACAATATCAATGCCCTGGGAGTATGTCAAAGTAATGGAAGGGCAACTATTCCTCTCTATAGAATGCACAGAGGGTCTGTAGCTATCAGAAAAATATGGGCAGGCCCTACCCTCATGTTCACTAGTAACTTTAGCATAAGCTCGATCTATCTCACTTTGGGCGCAACCTCTGGACATAAATTAATTTTTCAAATCAATTAAACTTCTATCAAAGTCCAGTGTAGTACAAGACAATCTTGAGACTCTTATAGTCTATCCTTTGATGATATTACAAAATATATGGTGGGGATGCATGCTCTGCTGCTCTGCCTATGAAGATAAGATGGTCTATAGCATTCTTTCCTGTGCATTTTAGTTAATAAACTCCCACCTTCCATCCGGATATTAACATCCAGAAAATCAATACTTTCCATAGAGCAAGATAACATGAATTTCAAGAAATCACTACTGTTATTCAAATAGTGAAGTAAACCATCAAGGTCATGTCTGTTGCCATGCCAACCAATAAGCATGTCATCGACAAAACATCTGTATATGACTATGTGATCTCTCTGTTGATTCACTACATGTTGTTACTCCCATTCAGACATTACCAAGTTGGCATATGAATTAGCACAACTGGTTCCCATTGCTACCCCAGATTGCTGCCAGAAGTACTTGTCCTAAAATATAAAAATATTGTGTTCAAGAACCAACTCCAGTTACAAGCATAAAAAATCAACATGCTTAATATCAAACTTGTTGCTTCTAATCAAAGCTGCTCTAACCATGCCAACTCCTTCCTGATTAGGAATGCAAGTAAACAAGGATAAGACATCCATTGTTACTGAAAGCTGAATGGTAGAAGCATTCTTGTCACTAGTCACCCTATAAAGATCTCTTAAAAAATTCTCAGTGTCCTTGAGTACAATGTCACTCATCTCAAGGACTACACGTAGCTGTTTATCCAAATATATGGACAAGGCTTCAGTTAGCCAGCCACTACCAGCTACAATAGGTCTAAATGCTGGCAAAGTGGGGTGCTTATGGATCTTGGGCAGGCCATGCATCTGTGGAATAACTGGAAATTCAATAACAAAATAATCCAAAAGTTCCTTTGTGAATAAACCTAGCTTAAAACATTCAGATAAACAATTATTATTATTTATATATATTTTACTTGAGGGTTTGTATTTTTAAGTTAAGTGATTGGGAGATGATTTTGTGCCTTTATCCTCCATGTTGTTTGATTTTATCAGTGCATAATCTAATTGGAGTGATGTCATTTGTTTAAGAGTTCCAATATGGGATGTTACAGTTGTCTGATGAAGCGGTAAGGTTATACCGTGAAAGTGCTTATGTATTTTTGCATTAAACTTCAGTATTTTATATATCTGTTGGCTGTGCTTGCCTCCTTAATATTAGAATTTCTTCTGCATGGTACTTTGGGATATCTCTTACAGTTTGATTTGGTGCCATTGGGGTTTGTTTGTGTATATTGTATATGCTGACATGTAACTATGAATAGTCTGTTTAATGTTTTTTTATATTTATTTTGATTAGCACGCACTTTTATACTTTTATCTGCCTGCATTACCTAGAAGTGTACTGTTCATTTGGGGCTGGGGGAGAAAATCTGCATTTGTGTTATTGCACAAAAAAAGGATTATGTTGATATTGTACTGTCCTTTTGTTGCATCCAGCATACTGTCACATGCTAAGATCAGTTCTGTATGAATCTCAAGCATTTTACATTTTATTCTGTCTTTGTAGACTCCTTTCCTTGGCTGTATTCCAAAATTTATGGAATTCATGGGGACACCAGCATGGAGTCTACAAGGTTGCTTTACATATTGTTGAATAGCTCCAATGTGTTGCCTTGATTGATTAGCATTCAATTTGGCTGCTTTTGCAGTAATTAGCATGCCACAGTGTTTACCTTGTTTGCACAGCAGTGCGCACTGCTACACAATGCATACTGAATTTAAAAGTTTCCACACCCATGTGCACATTGCACCACAAATTGTGCACAGTGGAAAACCATTGTGTAGGCTTTACAAGATAATCCAAGCGTTATAAGTACACCATAAAACAAGCAAAAAGGCGAACGCTGACACCACACTATGTAGCTTGAGAAACTGAAAACAATGAAGCAAACTCGTGCAAACTAGCAGGACTAAATAGAAAACACTTTTAATAACAGTTGAGAACTTTCACCTGTTACAATACAGGCTTCCTCAGAACAAAAAAACATTCTGAATTACAGCCCTTAAATAGATGTTTTGGCTCCAAAAAATTTAAAGCAACATACTCCACTGAAACTTTCTGCATAAACAATAAACAAAAACATTCCAAAATGAATAGATGACAGGAATAAACAATTATATTATAAATACATATATATCCTATAAAATGTAATACACAAATTCCTCTGAAATTCATATTTGTTAAAAACATGTTTCTATAAAAACACTGACTCAACTTATTTATAAACAATTTGACACTAACGTATTTTGTATAGCAAAGGTTTAATAGACAGTGATTCATTCAAACCTGGGGGTGAGGCAGCATCAGTAAAAATTTGCCACCACATTTCCCTATAAGACAACCAACTCTTATAGTCTCCCCCCCAGGGTCTATTTGAATAAGGTCAATAATACTAAAAGTGAATTTGTGTTCAGAACCCTCCTGTTTTATGTGCTTGTATAGGACATTCTTCTCATCTCTCTTTCTAATGGAGTAAAACTGACCGCATATTCTTTTGTTCAGCTGTCTCTTGGTCTTCCCAATGTAGAAAGTGGGACAAGCTGAACATAATGCGATATATATGACAAGTTTAGTAGTACAATAACCTGCCTTGAATCTAGTAGAGGTGTTTGTAGTGTTGCTTAACCTAGTGCCTTGACTGTTGTTAATAGCAAAGCACCAGTTGCATCTACCACACTTCTGTGTAGGTTTAGAAGTGTTAGTAGTCAGAAACATCATATTTTCTAACAACCTTTTCAAGTTCAAATACCATTTTATTTACAAAGTGGGGTTAATCACCTAAAATGTTGGATATAGAAGCATCCACCATAATAATAAACCAACTTTTATTAACCAATTGCCTCATCTTATAACTACAAGGACCATATTTGATTACACAAGCTTTATTTAAATCACTACATCTACCTCTAGCAAGGGAAACAACGTTATTACCTTGAGAATTCATTCCTAACAAAGGTATGTACCTAGAACCCCAGCCTTGAATAACCTGCTTACTTACATTTTGCATCATACCAAGGTCATAACCTCTATCACTGAACATAGCCGTAATATACTCAACTTCAGCTATCATATCTATGTAGTCTGAAGTCATTCTAACTGCTCTAATCAACTGTCCCTTATAGATGTTCCTTAAAAGACTTTTTGTGTGATTACTAGAATATTCAAGATAGTTGTTAGAAAAAGTGGGTTTCCTGTATATTCTAGATTTAAACCCAAAATTAGCCGGAGAGATGAGGGTGTCAAGGTATGCCAGACCATCATGACTAAATGTGTGTGTAAATTTCAAATAAGAACTACTGGTGTTAATAAATTCTATAAATTTAGTCAATGTCTCAGTGTCACCATCCCATAATATATATATATATATATATCGTCAAGGTAGCGAGTATAATATTTGATGTGAAGATAAAAGTCATCATTTACACACACATTTAGTCATGATGGTCTGGCATACCTTGACACCCTCATCTCTCCGGCTAATTTTGGGTTTAAATCTAGAATATACAGGAAACCCACTTTTTCTAACAACTATCTTGAATATTCTAGTAATCACACAAAAAGTCTTTTAAGGAACATCTATAAGGGACAGTTGATTAGAGCAGTTAGAATGACTTCAGACTACATAGATATGATAGCTGAAGTTGAGTATATTACGGCTATGTTCAGTGATAGAGGTTATGACCTTGGTATGATGCAAAATGTAAGTAAGCAGGTTATTCAAGGCTGGGGTTCTAGGTACATACCTTTGTTAGGAATGAATTCTCAAGGTAATAATGTTGTTTCCCTTGCTAGAGGTAGTCGTAGTGATTTAAATAAAGCTTGTGTAATCAAATATGGTCCTTGTAGTTATAAGATGAGGCAATTGGTTAATAAAAGTTGGTTTATTATTATGGTGGATGCTTCTATATCCAACATTTTAGGTGATAAACCCCACTTTGTAAATAAAATGGGCATGAACTTGAAAAGGTTGTTAGAAAATACGATGTTTCTGAATGCTAACACTTCTAAACCTACACAGAAGTGTGGTAGATATAACTGGTGCTTTGCTATTAACAACAGTCAAGGCACTAGGTTAAGCAACACTACAAACACCCCTATTAGATTCAAGGCAGGTTATTGTACTACTAAACTTGTCATATATATCGCATTATGTTCAGCTTGTCCCGCTTTCTACATTGGGAAGACCGAGAGACAGCTGAACAAAAGAATATGCGGTCATTTTTACTCCATTAGAAAGAGAGATGAGAAGAATGCCCTATACAAGCACATAAAACAAGAGGGTTCTGAACACAAATTCACGTTTAGTATTATTGACCTTATTCAAATAGACCCTAGGGGGGGGAGACTATAAGAGTTGGTTGTCTTATAGGGAAATGTGGTGGCACATTTTTACTGATGCTGCCTCACCCCCAGGTTTGAATGAATCACCTTTGCTATGCAAAATACGTTAGTGTCAAATTGTTTATAAATAAGTTGAGTCAGTGTTTTTATAGAAACATATGTTTTTAACAAATATGAATTTCAGAGGAATTTGTGTATTACATTTTATAGGATATATATGTATTTATAATATAATTGTTTATTCCTGTCATCTATTCATTTTGGAATGTTTTTGTTTATTGTTTATGCAGAAAGTTTCAGTGGAGTATGTTGCTTTAAAATTTTTGGAGCCAAAACATCTATTTAAGGGCTGTAATTCAGAATGTTTTTTTGTTCTGTGGAAGCCTGTATTGTAACAGGTGAAAGTGCTCAACTGTTATTAAAAGTGTTTTCTATTTAGTCCTGCTGGTTTGCACGAGTTTGCTTCATTGTTTTCGGTTTCTCAAGCTACATAGTGTGGTGTCAGCGTTCGCCTTTTTGCTTGTTTTACTGTGTAGGCTTTACTGAATCCCACTGCAGGTAATTAGAATTATAGCTATTTATGCTTATATAACTAAAAAGGAAATGGAAGAGATATTTAGAAATATCATTCAATATGTTACAATTAATATGAAAAGTATCGTAGCAGGAGACTAACTGTAACTTAGGATTACAGGAAAAGAAAATGTATGATGTTAACTTAGCATGTGATATTATAAATTGTGGGCAATTAAGGGTTTGAAATCAAAGTATATAGACGGGTCCGTATCAGAACGATGAAAGATGAATTCGGCGAATGCTAGAAGATCGACACATAAACGTTGATCTACGAAAAGAGCAAAGGATGGAAACGTCAAAAGACACAATGCCGAATGGATTTCCCTGGCTAGCAGGGTTATTGTGGGGATGAGGAAATATATCCTTTTCCCCACTGTAGAGTGGTCACGGAGTTGGTATATATAAGTATGGGGGTGTGGGCGCCCATGGGGGCTTGCCCCCCTGAAAAACATTTATAAAAGTGTTTTCGTTGTGTTTGTTTACTTTGGTTTTACTTACTTGTATGGCGCTGTTGCTTCTGGTAATCTGTTCGGTGTGGTGTCTTTCGGCGTTTCCATCCTTCACTCTTTTCGTAGATCGACATTTGTGTGCCGATCTTCTAGCGTTCACCAAATTCATCTTTCGTGCATATAATATAGACCTATATAGACTTATAAAGACGAGAAAAGAGAACCAAAATAGACAATTTTTTAGTATCAAAAAGTATATTAATTGTGGAAGAAGACATTTTCATGACATGGGGTTCAGATCATAGGGTAATTTAGACTGCAATAAAAGGAAATTTTGAGCACATAAATATGGGAAGGGGTTAAAAAGAATAAGTGAATAAATGAAGTGAAATGGAATAACATGGGTAAAGAAGAAAAGTTCAGATTGTAGCAATGGTGGTGAGAGAATTATACGATAATTGGTCAGAATGGTGGTTAAGTTTTAAGCAGAAGTATAAAAAATGTTATATGACATGGGATAAAGAAAAAAAAAACATGGAAAAGAGAAGAAGGTAAATAGCAGTGCTACTGACTGGAAAGGAATTATCAAAATTTTGTTATGAATGAACAAGAATTATATAAATTAGATAAGAAAAAATACAATATTTATTACAGAAGCAAAGTTATTTTTGCAAGGAAAAAAAGAAGAAATTGCACCGTACTTAAGGAAAATAGTTAAAGAGAGTAACAGTGTTATGAGAGAATTGAATGATCCATTGGGTAAAATCTATAATATCCAAGAGAAAATCCTGGAAATAATAAAAGAATATATGAAAAAAAAATTTGAAGAACCTAGGATAAAGATTAGAAAGAAATGGGAAGTTTATCCATTGTCTGACCGAGAGACTAAAATTTTGAAAAAAAATAACGATTGAAGAATCAGAGCAGGTATTGAAAGTAGTGAATTTAGATTCAGCAGCAGGACTGGATGGTATTGAATATAAGATGTATAAGGATATGACTGTAGTTCAAAAGAAATGGTTTATAAGTTTATTAAATTAATTGCTGGATAAAGGATTTATGTATAAAGAATTGTGTAAGGGTTTAGTTAGATTTATATAGTTTAATTTATATGGAAAAGGTGATAAACGAGAATTACACAACTGGAGACTTTCTTCTTTTTCTTTTGGCTGCTCCTATTAGGAGACACCACAGTGGATTATTTGTTTCCATTTCCTCCTGTCCTCTGCAACTTGCTATGTCACACCAAGCACCTGCATGTCCTCTCTTACCATATTCATAAAACTTCTTAGGCCTTCCTCTTTTCCTCTTACCTGGCAACTGCATCCTTAGCATCCTTCTCTCAATATACCCAACATCCCTCACCAGCACATGTCCAAACCAACTCAGTCTCACCTCTCTGGCTGTGTATCCAAACTGTCCAACCTGAGTTGCCCCTCTAATATACCCATTTCTAATCCTGTCCATCCTTATCGCACTCAATGCAAATCTTAACATCTTTAACTCTGCTACCTCCATCTCTGCCTCTTGTCTTTTCATCAGTGCCACTTTCTCCAACCCGTACAACATAGCTGGTCTCACTACCATCTTATAGACCTTCCCTTTTACTCTTACTGGTACCTGTCGGTCACAAATCAATCATGACACTCTTCACCTCTTACTCCACCCTGCCTGCACTCTCTTTTTCACCTCTCTTCCACACTCATCATTACTATGAACTTTTGATCCCAAGTATTTAAACTCATTCACCTTTACCAACTCTACTCCCTGCATCCTCACTATTCCTCTGTCTTCCTCCACATTCACACACATACTGTCTTAGTCCTATTGACCTTCATCTCTCTTATCTCTAGAGCATATCTACAATTCTCCAGGGTCTCTTCAACCTGTTCCCTACTCTCATTACAAATCATAATGTCATCCACAAACATCATAGTCCACTGGGGCTCCTGTCTGATCTTGCTTGTCACCCTGTCCCTTATCATTGCAAATAAGAAAGGTCCCAGAGCTGATACTTGATGTAATCCCATCTCCACCTTGAATGCATATGTCACTCCTACCAAAGACCTCACCACTGTCACACTGCCCTTGTACATATCCTGTATCACTCTTACATACATCTCTGCCACTGCCAACATCCTCATATAATACCACAACTCCTCCCTAGGCACCCTGTCATATGCTTTCTCTAAGTCCACAAAAACATAATGCAACTCCTTCTGACCTTCTCTTTACTTTTCCATCAACAAACATCTGTAGTGCTCTTTCCTGGCATGAAACTGTCCTGTTGCTCACTAATCATCACCTCCATTCTTAACCTAGCTTTGACTACTCTTTCCCAAAACTTCATGCTTTGGCTGATCAATTTTATCCCTCTGGAGTTACTACAGTTCTGCACATCACCCTCATTCTTAAAAATGTGTACCAATACACTTCTCCACTCCTCAGGCATCCTCTCATTTTCCAAGATTTTATTAAACAATCTGGTTAAAACCCCCCACTGCCATCTCTCCTAAACACCGCCATGCTTCCACAGGTATGTCATCTAGACCAACAGGCTTTCCATTCTTCATCCACTTCATAGCTGTCCTTACTTCCTCATTGCTAATCCTTTGCACTTCCTGATTCACTGTTCCCACATCTTCCAACGTGTTCTCTCTCTCTCTCTCTCTCTCTCTCTCTCTCTCTCTCTCGCTCATTCTCTTTATTCATCAGCCCCTCAAAGTGCTCTTTCCATCTGCACAACACACTCAGCTCACTTGTGAGTACATTTCTCGCATTATCCTTTATCACCCTAACCTGCTGCACATCTTTCCTACCTCAATCTCTCTGTCTAGCCACTTGGTACAGGTCCTTTTCTCCCTCCTTACTGTACAACCTTTCATACAATTCACCATATCATAGGTTTGTAGGTTCATACTAGGCTATCTACCCAAGGGCATTTATAAGCCTAGCCCATAGTTATGTGGCTTTCGCCACCCCTTTAGTTTGAAGAAAACTATGCCTATTATTTTGCTGTGCCTCTGTCAAGCAGTGACACTGAAGTAATCCCTGGGGTATATCTGCGATCTCCCATCCATTGGTCAAGATTCCTCTTGAACAAGGCCAGCGAGGTGCTCTGCCTCACATGTACCGGGATTTTGTTCCACAGCATAGGGAGTCTCTGGGTGATGAATCTGTCCCTCCAGCACGTTCTATTAATAACCGTGTCAAGGTTTAAGTCTCCCGCCTTGTGGTTCTGAGGGATCTAGATTTTTGAGGTGAAGCATATTCATCAAATCTGGGTTTGACATGGCCTTATATGTCAGGCACAGGTCACCTCTGAGCAAGCGGTATGCGACTGAATAGAGCTGGAGTTCTTTCAGTCTGGCAGCATAAGACATATTTTTGAGACCCTTTATCCTTTTGGTGAGGAACTTTTGGGGCCTTTCCAGCTGCTGCAGGTGTCGAGTCAGATACATTCGAATGGGGCATTGTACTCAATCATAGGTCTAATGAGTGATGAGTACAGGGGACGATGACCTCCTAGATCTAGATGTGAATCCCTTCATGATCAGGTGGGCAATGTAAAAGGTTTTCCTAACTACTTTGGCAACATGAGTGTCAAACGAAAGGTTACTGTCAACCTGGGTCCCCAGATCCCTGATGACTTCTTCTGTGCTCAGTGGATTGCCACCTATATGGTAGCTAGGGGTAACCTTGTTTTTCCCGAAGGGTATGACTATGCATTTCTTGGCGTTTAACTTTAGGCCATGGCTCTGGCACCAGTTATCTGTTTCTGTGAGGCCCTTCTGAAGGATATCTGTGTCAGATGTGTTTTCGACTATGGCCCAGTTTGCAGTCATCTGCAAACTTTGTCAGCCATAACCCTCCTGTGTTTGCTTGTACTTCAGAAAAGTAGATGCCGAACAAGAGTGGTCCCAGGACTGAGCCCTGTGGGACACCACTTGTGACAGGCTTTGAGTCTGACATGGCGCCAGTAACGCTGACCCTGTGGGTTCTGTCACTTAGCCAGTTTGCAACCCATCTTGTGATGTATGGGTTTACATTTAAGCTGATGAGTTTTTCGATGATACCTGAGTGGGGTATTGTGTCGAAGGCCTTTGCCAGGTCGAGGTAGGCTGTATGGACTGCCTTGCCCTCATCAATGGCCTTGGTGACTGTTTCGAAAAAGTCAACCAAGTTTAAGAGGCATGATCTGCCTTTGACAAAGCCAAACTGGGATGGATCCAAAGTCTGCAAGTTCCCTATGTCTTTATTTATGAGTTCCATTATGATCCTCTCCATGGCTTTGCAGATAAGGCTTGTCAAGCTAATGGGACGGTAATTTCCAGGGTCGGTGGAGGCACCGCCTTATGAAGTGGGACCACAGTCGTAAGGCGCCACTCCTTGGGTACGTATCCTGAGGTGAGGCTAAGATTAAACAGCTGTCCTAACTGTGGGTTTAATTCCTCATTGAGTTCATGGAGCACACAGCCGGGGACACCATCCGGTCCCATGGATGCTGTGTTTTTTGCCTTGGAGAGAGTAGTTCTCACCTGGGTGTTGGAGATGTTTGGGGGGCTACAATCCTCTGGTATAGATATCTCTCCTTTTGGGGGGGGAGGGGGGGGGAGTTTGCACTGAACCTGCCAGCTAGTATGTTGGCAATGTGTGTAGGTTCAGTAATCTTCACATCATTTTGAACTAATTCTGAGCATATCTGGGAGTTTCCTCCTAGGTTTCTAACATAGCTAAAGAAGGCCTTATGATTGTCTTTTGAGTCCTTGGCAATTTTTCTCTCAAAATTTGCCTTGGATGATTTTATGAGAGCTCTTTGTTTTTTACTTATAATGATCAAAGGTGTCTTACCTTTCAAGGATTTTGCTCTATCTTGTAGTAGCTTCCTCCTTTTGTTGTAGAGCTTGTTTATGGCTGGGGTCCACCAGACTGGACGCTTGCCTTTGGTACAAAGAGTCTTAGTTTTGTTTGGGATTGCCTGATCCATGCAGTCCTATAGGTGCTGGTAGAAGGCATTTGTAAGTGATTCAGCGGTTTGAGTAATGTTTACCACTGGCTCAGGGGCCTTAAAGGAGACCACACTAGTTTTTAGAAGTGTGAAGTCGGCTTTTGAGAAGTTTTTCACTGTGGTCTTTTTATTTCAGGTGGGGCGGGATGAGGACCTCCAGCAAGATTAGTTTATGATCTGATCTCACCAGTGAGGGGTATATTTCCGGTGTTGAACATTGTGATCCCATGTTCGTGATGATGAGATCAAGTATGTTTTCTCCTCTTGTGGGGATGGTGACTAGTTGTTCCATGGCATTTGAGTTTATGAACTCCAGGAACCTTTGGGCTAGAGTGTTTGGGCTTGAGTAGTGTTCCCAGTCTATATTAGGGTAGTTGAAATCACCTAGTATGATGGTATTTGGAGATACATTTATCCCCTCCAGTGTTTTCAGGAAGGTCATGTGAGGTTCCTGAGTTTGAGAGGGTGGCCTGTAACATGCTACAAATTGCAGAGCAGTCTTGCCTATGGTTAATTGCACCTGGATGGTCTCCGATGCATCGTGCGTTGCCACCAACCTTGAGGTGTGTGTGTCCTTTATGAATATGGACACCCCCCCCTCCTTTCTTGGTGTTTTCCGGATTTTGGGGCCGGAACGCATGATATGAGGTGAAACCTGATAGTGCTGGGGTGCTCTCAGGAGCCTTGAACCAGGTTTCTGTCACAGCACAGACATCGATGTTCTCCATACTGAGAAGGGCCTCGAGTGCGTGCATCTTGAGATTGAGACTTCTGGCACTGAGCAGCATTACCCTTAGTTTTTTCCTTTTTGTGTTCTAGGGTGGTAGGTTTAGAATTTGAGCCTTGCCTAAAAAGGCACTATAGGGGTGGCAAGAGCCTTTGCCAATATCCGGAAGCCCAGGGGTGACAGGTGCAAGCCGTCCCTTGCGAAGCAGCGTGGCTTGTCCAGCATGTCATCCCAGGCAGACAGACATTGGATCCCCTTTGAATGACAACAAAATTTAAGCCAATTATTAAAGCTGATCATCTTATCACTGTATTGTGGCATCATTCTAGGTGAAGGTAGGATACTGCTCAAGGTCAGGGTCATACCTGCCTGGGCTACATGATCAGAGAGCTCCTCAATGTCTCTTTTCATGTAGTCCAAGGAGGTACATCTCAGGTCGTTGACACCAGCATGGACAATGACTGAGTCGTACTTGTACTTGCTGTTGAGAGACCTGAGTGCTTGCATTATGTGGCAGATTCTAGCGCCTGACAGGCAGCTTACTGTGACCTTCTCCTTACTCAGTCTGGTGAGCGGGACGTCAGTGTGCCTGACTATGGAGTCACCATTGACGAGTGTGTCTGGCATTGCGTTTGGCCTTAAGGGCTGTGACTGTTTGACACTCTGACTGTGTGGTCTATGTGATGCATGTGTTGGGTCCTGAGGTGGTAGTTGTTTGGGTGTCTGCTTTGGAGGCCTCTGCTGTTTTGGTAGATTTTTGGTCAGAGCCTCCGAGTATGTCTTTGTGTGATTATGTGTATGATTTGAAGTTGTGATGGTACTATGTGTGACTGGGTATGTAGTATGTGTGGTTACCTTCTCCTCCTGTCTGGTCTTGCCAGTCCTATGTTGAGAGAGCCCAGCCTCCAGTTTGGCCGTATAGTTGCATCTCTCGCATGTATTTGTGTTTTGTGGGAGAAGGAGAGGATTGTCTGTGTACATGAGGCAATTGTAACATTGCCTCAATATCCCCAGGTTCACCAGTTGAGCAGGAGAGGACACTAGCAACTGATCCCTCGACATGCTAGAAGTAATAGATAAAAAACTTACAAAAGACTCCGGGGGATGTGGGTTCTAGGCTGGTGGGGTACTATCTATAATAATAGTGCTTTATCAAGGTGCAAGTACTGTAAGAGCAAGTGCTAGGCTTTACAGATAGAGAATAATCTACTTGGGAATCAAGTAGAGATGAAGTTTTTAGTTATAGGATACGCTGGTTAGATCGGCAGTACAGTTCGAGGAAGGTAGATTTAAGGGAAAATTTGAAGACTGGAATTTAGGTAGCCCGAATAGTTTAACCTTGTTAAACCGCCACTGCTCTTGTGTGCAACAGTGGCAACTCAGCGCTAACGCGCGCTTTATAGCAGGGGGCTGGAAAAAACAGGAAATGACCCAAAATGGCCAACGAATTACTAGTTGCTGTCTCTATCCACTCCTTTGAGGACAAACAAGCAGCTCAGTACTCCCCACTCCCACTGGTGGTCTGTAGGATGATGTTGGCAATTAAGAAGAAGAGAAGGAGAGTGAGGGCAGTGCCAAGGATCAAATGGTGGAAGTTGAAAAAGGAAAACTGTAAGGTGGAGTTCAGGGAAGTCATGCTTCCACAGGTATGTCATCTAGACCAACAGGCTTTCCATTCTTCATCCTCTTCATAGCTGTCCTTACTTCCTCCTTGCTAATCCTTTGCACTTCCTGATTCACTGTTCCCACATCTTCCAACGCTCTCTCTCTCTCTCTCTCTCTCTCTCTCATTCTCTTTATTCATCAGCCCCTAAGGATATGCCTTATCCTTAGCGTTTGCCACCTCTCTCTTCACCATGCACCTCATCTCCTTGTACTCCTGTCTATTTTATTCATCCCTCTGACAATCCCACTCCTTCACCAGCCTCTTCCTCTGTATACTCTCCTGTACTTCCTCACTCCACCACCAGGTCTCCTTGTCCTCCTTTCTTTGTCAGATGTCACAACAAACACCTTTCTAGATCTCTTTTTACCACCTCTGCTGTGGCTGCCCAGCTATGTGGTAACTCTTCACTGTCACCCAGTGCCTGTCTTAACTCTTCCCTGAACTCCACCTTACAGTTTTCCTTTTTCAACTTCCACCATTTGATCCTTGGCACTGCCCTCACTCTCCTTCTCTTCTTCATAATTGCCAGCATCATCCTACAGACCACCATTTTATGCTGCCTAACTATGCTTTCCTAGTCACCACTTTGCAGTCCCCACTCTCCTTCAGACTGGTGCTCCTGCATAGGATATAATCCACTTGTGTGCAGTTTCCTCCACTCTTGTACATCACCCTATGCTCGCTCCTCCCTCTTCTTAAAATACATATTCGTCACAGCCATGTCAATCATTTTCACAAAATCCACTACCATCTGACCTTTTGCATCCCTCTCCTTAACACCATACCTACCCATCACCTCCTCATCCCCTTTGTTCCTTTCACCAAAATGCCCAGTGAAATCCACTCCAATCACCACTGTCTCACCCTTGGGTACACTCTCCACCACTTTATCTACCTCACTTTTTCATTCTCATCCATCGCACATCCAACTTGTGAAGCATATACGCTAACAATATAAATCATCACACCATCAATTTCCAGCTTCATATACATCATCCTGACACTCTGTTCACCTACAAAACACTCTTGATGTACTCTTCCTTCAGGATAACCCCTACCCCATTTCTCCTCCCATCCAGACTATGGTAAAACAATTTGAACCCACTTCCAATACACCTGGCCTTATTCCCCTTCCATCTGGTCTCTTGTATGCACAATATGTCAGACTTCCTTCTCTCCATCATATCAGTTATCTCTTGCCCTTTACCAGTCATACTGCCAACATTCAAAGTTCCTACCCTCATTTCCACACTTCCAACTTTCCTCCTCTCCTCCTGTTGCCAGGCATGCCTTCCCCTTCTTTTTCTCCTTCTCCTTCAGCCAACAGTAGCCCAATTTCCACCAGCACCCTGTTGGCTAACACAGTACTAGAGGCGGTTGTTGTTATCCCGTGCCTCAACTGATCTGGTATGGAAATCTGTACTGTTGTCCACATATTTGATCTGTCAAAATTTTTACACTGGATGCCCTTCCTGATGTAACCCTCCCCATTTATCTGGACTTGGGAACATCAAGAAAAAATACACTGGCTTGTGCATCCTCCAGTGACTGGGTTAATTACAGAACTGGAGACCAATAGTATTAAATAATACAGATTACAAATTTTTCATGAAAATCTTACAAAAAAAAATGGAGAAGAAAGTATATACAATTGTAAAGGGATGTGCATATGGTATAAAAGGAAAAATGGCTCAGGATTTATTTTTGATGATCAGGGAAATAGTAGATGATATATTGTACAGAAATGTATATGCAAAATGTATGGCTGAAGATTTAAGTAGGACTTTTGATTCATCATTCCATATTATAGGAAATATTTGAAGTTTATAAGTGAAAGGACAAAAAAAAGGTTTGTATTACAGCACATAATATAGTTAAAGCATTAGTAAATGTGTGGTTTTGTGAAGATATACAGCTTAAGAAAAGGATTAGACAAGTTTGGACAAGGTTGTCCATTGAGTAGTATATTATGTGTGCTCTTAATGAATGTGATATCTATAAAGACAAAAAGAAGTATGGGATTGATGAGTTATACTGAATGCAGGGATAAATATAATGATTATGCCATCATACGCAGAGGAGATTGTTATTATTACTAAAGATGAGGCATGTATGAGTAGAATCATAAATTATTTACAAGAAACTATTAAAGTAATAGGGTTTTCCATAAATAAAGAAAAAAGTCAAGGACTGGGATCTGAAAAGGTGATTAGAGGAATTAAATTTAAAATGACAAAAATAAAAATTCTTGGAATGTGGTTTGGAAAGCAATATGTTACAGAAGCAGTATGGAAAGAGAAATTACATGAAACGAGAGATATGTATTTATTTTGGATGTTTTTTAGATTCTCTTTTCAAAAGAAGGTGCATTTAACTCCATTTTGTTAGCTAAAATTGCTTATTTAGTAGGGGTTTTCAGTTTGCCTTTAACTTTAGAAAAAGAAATGCATAATATTTTTTTTACTTCTATGACTCCCTGCACTGGCCCAGTAATCAAAAAGCCTCAATTCTCACAACTAGCACCGGTGAGGGATGTACACATTGGAAGGATGACAAGTACACACACAGGAAGGTATAATTTCCCTTAAGAGCACACAGAGATCACAGCCAGTCTGGGGCGGGTTTCTCCATCTCTCTCCAGATCCTGAATAAGATTCCCCACTGGCACAGCAATAGGGTTTAAGATCTCAGCCAAGAGGCCAAGCTAAGACCTTCAGCACCCTGTCTGTCCAACCAGTACTTTGTGTCCCTGCCCATGTAGCTGACACACACACACACACACACACACACACACACACACACACACACACACACACACACACACACACACACACACAACACACATGGGAAAGGCTGACACAGGTTTACTATAGCAACAATCCACTTCTGGGTATGGGTAATGCGGGATTTACCCATGGTTGGCGTGGTTTGGTCCAGAGGGCAAAGCCCAAGGGACCAAACAAAGACAACCGTGGGTAAATCCCGCACCCAGAAGTGGGTTATTGCTATTATACTATGACATTATTTATGAAAAGAAATAATTACTTTTCTTAAATAATGGCATTGTATAATGCCTCTTTGCTGCCCTTCCGCAGCTGGCTGGTATCCGCAGCAGTTCTGATTTACTGCGCATGCCTACACAGTACATCAGAGCTGTGGCCAAAAGCAATGGAGAAAGCAAGATCTCCATTGCTTTTTACTGTTTCACTATGTTAAATGGGTTTAACATAGCGAGACAGCTTTAAAATAAGCAACGGAGATGTCTGTTGCTTATTTTAAAGCTGTCTCGCTACGTTAAACCCATTTAACATAGCGAAACAGTAAAAAGCAACGGAGATCTTGCTTTCTCCATTGCTTTTTTTTTTTTAAACCTGTCTCGCTATGTTAAATTGGTTTAACATAGTGCGACAGCTTTAAAATAAGCAACGGAGATCTCCGTTGCTTATTTTAAAGCTGTCTCGCTATGTTAAACCCATTTAACATAGCCAGACATTTAAAAAAACAACGGAGAAAGCAAGATCTCTGTTGCTTTTTACACACTGTGTCGCTATGTTAAAGGAGTTTAACATAGCGAGACAGCTCTAAAAAAAGCAACGGAGATCTCCATTGCTTTTTTTAAACCTGTGTCACTATGTTAAACTCTTTTAACATAGCGAGACAGTGTTTTAAAAGAGACTTATACTAATGGAAAAAGTCCGGGAAACCGGACCTTTTTCCATTAGTATAAGTCGATTTACAATGTGCACGCTGGCCAATCAGCATGCAAGTTTTGGAATATTAATGGGGGGTCATGGTATAATAGCTATTCCCCTTTCTGCCCAGACTATAAGGTAGTATCAGCTCCCACCAGCCACCTTTACTTATCAGCTACTTTTAAGGCTCTTACCAAAGGGTGCCCAATCTTACCACGTGATGTTACTATTATCCAAATGGTAAGTGTGACCAAGACTTGAAGGCTATTTAGGAGTGGCCTGTACAGTGTCACCAAATACATATGCAAGTATTCTAAGAGCTTAACTATCTCTAAACAAACCAGCCACAATTAAAAGGTTTAAATATATTTATTAACAAATAATAAAACAAGGGTGGCCACGGTGGTGCAGCGGTTAGCATTGTTGCCTCACAGCAAGAGGTTCTCCGGTTCGATACTCAGCTGGGGTGTCTTCTGTGCGGAGTCTGCATGTCCTCCCTGTGGTCGCGTGGGTTTCCTCCAGGTGCTCCGGTTTCCTCCCACATCCCAAAGACATGCTATAGGTGGATTGGACACTCTAAATTGGCCCTAGGTGTGAGTGTGTGCGTGTGTGTGCCTTTTGTGGAAGGTTGGGTGCCAGGCTGGCAACTCGACACTGTAAAACTCCACTGCCAATCATGAGCAGACAGGTGATCCGCTGTGGCAACCCCTAACTGGGAAAAGCCTAACGAAGAAGAAGAAGAAATAATAAAACAACAAGGCAATACTCCAACAACCCAACACAGTGACTATAGAGTTCAGAATCAAAGCAAATATTTTAAAGCAACATTGCAGGACAGTCTCAAATAAATACAGAAAATGTCTAAACTAATCTTTACTATATTCATATCTATATCTAAGATAAATCACTGTACCATAGTTACTTACTATTAGCAAGACACAAGCAGAAGTGGTGATGAGTGGGATGTTTCTAGGTCCAAAGACTAATATAAAAATGCACAGACTCACTCTCTCAGATAGTTCTTAAATTAATAATACACATTACTGCTGGGTTAGCAAGGATGATGTCACCTGCCTTTTGTTCCCAGGCTAACAGAAACTAACATAGTTTTTAACATCTCTATGGGAGAAGTGCATATATCTCATATATCTTTTATATTTGAAAGCTAATAATTATTTATGTTTCAAGACAATAGAAAGAAACCTCTAGCTGTAGGCATCCTACCTCCTTCAGTGAAACTGGGAGATAGACACAATCATAAAACTATTCACTTATTTTCTTAGAGTTTGCAAGCTAACTCTGTTATTTTCCAATAGGGTACACTGTGGTTACATTCTTGAAACTCAGTACAGAACATACAGTTAAACACAAACTTCTGCACCAGTAGTTTAATATACACATAACATATAGTTATTTTACATTTGTAAGACAAGCTTATGGATCATATTAATATTCACAAATGACATATGATTATTTACAAAATTCCAAATAGCTGGGCTGACAGTGTCACATTACTATATAAATCATATTAATATTTTCAAGTGACATATAATTATTTACAAAATTCCAGCTAGCTGGGCTGGCAGCATTTTGGTTTGTCACACTCCCCACAAGATGTCAAGCTAGTTTTTCAAGTGACCCTTGAGAAACATTGCTTGAGAGAGTTGAGCCTATCTGGGAATACCTCACCCCCATGGCATGTCTTGACATTCCAGCTGCCTTGGCATTGCTGACCCTACTACTGTGCTGCACTGTCTCATCATAGGCCTGCAACCCTAGGCTCCACCATAGTAATATAGGATTTTCCTAGTTGGCTCCCTGTAGTCATAGATTCCCCTCAGATTCCTCCTGCCTCCTATTGCTAATACTTAGCACAAGGGCCTCCCTATTATAGTAAGGATTCATCATGTTCACATGGTACAATCTGTGCCCTTGCCTCATGCCTAGCAGTTCTACCATGTAGTTAACATCACTGACCTTCCTTACCACCTTGTAGGGTCCCTCCCAAGCTGCCTGCAGCTTGTTTTGTCTGACAGGAATGAGAACCATTACCTGCTTCCCTACAGCATGCTCTCTAGCTCAAGCAGTCCCATCATACCAGATCTTTTTCAGCTGTTGGGCATCTGCCAGGTTATTCTGGGCCAAGCCATGAGTTCCCTGATCCTTGTCCTGAGGATTAGGACATATGCTACAACAGAATCCTTGTGGGATTCACACTCACCCTCCCACTCATCTTGAATCAAATCTAGAGGTCCCCTCACCCTATGCCCATACAGCAACTCAAAGGGTAAAAAAAACTGTGGATTCATGAGGAACCCCTCTGTAAGCAAACAACAGATGGGGCAAATATTTGTCCCAGTCCCTCTTAAACTGGTCTGCAAATGCCAATAGTATGGTCTTGAGTGTAGAGTTTAACCTCTCAACAAGACCATTAGTCAGGGGATGGTAGGGGTGGTCTTTAGGTGCTTCATCCTACACTACGTTCACAGACAAGCCAGCAGGTCTGACATGAAATTGGCACCTCTGTCAGTCAGTATTTATTTTAGGAACCCTACCCTGCTGAAAACCTCTAGCAAAGCATTTGCCACCTTTTCCATCTCAATGGAAGACAAAGGCACTGCCTCAAGGTATCTTGTAGCATAATCTACTGCCAGTAGGATATACATTTTCCCTGTGGAACTAGGGGTACTCAGAAGCCCCACAATATCCATAGCTACCCTATGAAATGCCTCCTCAATTACAGGCAAAGGCATCAAAGAAGTTTTCACCTTGTCTCCTCCCTTGCCTACCTTTTAGCACTGCACACAGGTCCTGCAGTACCCTGTTAAATATCTGGAAATCCCAGATCAATGCCAGTTCTGCATAATACATCTCTTTGTACATTTTATGCCCATAGGACCTGCAAAGGAATATTATGAGCTATGGCTAGAAGTGCCAGATGGTAGGCGATGGGCACTACCAATGCTGTGCTGTATTCTCTCACTCTCTAGCCATCCCTCAGGAATCCACTCTCTATACAGAAGCCCTTTGTCCCAGTATACAGATTCATCCCTTCCCTTGAGAATGAGGTGCCTCACTAGCTACCTCCCTCAGGCCTTGTAATGTAGGGTCTGAGAGCTGAGCCTGTCTCAACTCTCTCTTTGTAACCCTTCCCAGCTGCTCTTCCACAGGAAGTCTGCAGGAAGTCTGGCATCCTCTGAGAACAGTGCCTCACTATCAGGCAGGGTAACACTACTACTCACTTCTGCCCTTGCAGTCACTCTGGCCAAGGAAACATCAGTACTCACAAGCAGCTGTGGCTTACCTTCAGTCTCACTGCTACAGTGTAGCTCCTTCCCTGAAGTAACCACCTCACCAGTCCTAGCTGCAAGACCCACATGCTTGTCTCCAAGCCTGACTGTGTGTAACTGCATGCACACATGGTACTGCATTATCAAAATCATTCTCTATCAGGACATCTGCAGGGATATTCTCAAACACACCTAAATACTGGCTTCCTTTTCCACCCTTCCAGTCAAGGTGAACCCTAGCCCAAGGTATTTGGAATGGGGTCCCTCCTAAAGCTCTGACTGGAATAGACTGCCACAGCAAGTAGTGCTCCTCTGTAATCATTGCAGGCTTCGCAATGATTAGGTCAGAGTATGTGTATCTCTTAGCAATGGACTCTTTCCCATTCACTAAGATAGGATATAACCTCTTGTGGGTAGTTTGGTACCCTTGTTGTCTCAAGACAACCTACTGTCGGCATTTTGTCATTCCCACTTACTGGCTTTCCCACCTTTTGTTCCCACATTGGCTCCATGGACATCTGTATGCTACATGGCCCCACTGATTGCATTTAAAACATTTAACCCTAGGTTCTGGACATGTACCTGGACTAGTGGCTTCCCCTGCTACTGGCGGATTCTATTGGGGCAGTCTGGGCTGCCCACCATGGGTTCCCTTAGATGCATGAGCAGTACTGGGTGTCCTTTTCCTGTACAGTGATGTCCTGCATGCTAGGTATAGGTCACCCTTCTTCCCCAACTCATCTACATTAGTGCATTGTCTATCATCTAACCAGATTCTCACATCCTCAGGCAAAGTGCTAAGGGCTTGTTCCCTTATCAGAATTTCTGCCAGCCCTTCAAAAGTAGTGACCTGACATCCACTCACCCACCTGTGAAAATAAGTGCTTAGTTCAGCAACATATTCACACACACTTTCATTTGCCTTGAGTCTATACTCATAAAACTTTTTTTTATAAGCTTCAGGTGTTAACATAAAAAATTCTAGCAAACAGTCCTTTACAACATTATAATTTAAACAGTCAGTATCAGACAGTTTGGAAAAAAATGGTTTCAGCTTTACCATGGAGTAAGGGGGTCAGGCACTGTAGCCAGAGCCCTTGGTCAACATTATACTGTTTACATAC
This sequence comes from Protopterus annectens, assembly GCF_019279795.1. Classification (NCBI taxonomy): domain Eukaryota; kingdom Metazoa; phylum Chordata; order Ceratodontiformes; family Protopteridae; genus Protopterus; species Protopterus annectens. Next base: position 919,015,397 of record NC_056726.1, read on the forward strand.
CCTCTAAAACATATGAACAAAACTACCAAAATTATCCCACTCTGTAAATTGTGGAAGAAATTTACTAACCTTCGTTGCTTCTGGGGTTTGATTACTCCCTTCCCTATTACCGCCATGACTCTGGCAAAGAGTCAGCATCTGCTTTTCATGTTGCCTCTGCCTCTTCTTCTCCTCAGCTTCCAGGTATCTCAGTCTCCCTGATGCTTCTATTTCTGAACACTTGGCCTCCAACTCAAGTCTATTTAACTCCAGACGGAATTTTAAGTCCTCTGTGGAAAGGTTGAGCTGTCCATTTTCTGAGAGTTGTACATCTCCACAGCCAGTCTGATTGTCCTCCTGGTTGCTATTCTCTGATACAGCTGTGACTAAAGCTGCAATCATGTCTGCTTTAGTCAGGTTGGCATGCACCAGTCCTTTAGCCTGGCACATCTCAACCAACTGGCTCCTTGTCAGCTTGCTATACTCCTCTGCTGACATGCTTGCCTGTTCTCCCTGACTAACTAAGCTAACAAAATAATAAAATAAAACAATTGTGATATGAACTCTGAATGTTCACTGTGTGGCTGATTAAGAGTACACTTTCAGTGACCACTGTACACAGGCTACAGGAATTCAATATCCACACTAGTACAATCCAATTAATATGTGATGTGGCTATCTCACCACTATCAACTAAATAATATGTGATATGGCTATCCCACCACTACCACCAATTAATATGTGACTCCCCTGCACTGGCCCAGTAAACAAGGATCCTCAATCCTCGCCACTAGCACCAGTGAGGGTCATGCACATTGGGAGGATGACAAGTACACATACAATAAAGTACAATTTCCATTAAGAGCACACAGCGATCACAGTCAGTCTGGAGTTGTTTTTTCCATCTCTCTCCAGATCCCCAATAAGACTCCTCACTGGCACAGCTATAGGGTTAAGATCTCAGCCAAGTGGCCAAGCTAAGACCTCAAGCACCCTCTCTGTCCAACCAGTGCTTCATGTCCCTGCACACACACACACACACACACACACACACACACACACACACACACACACACACACACACACACACACACACCTGGGAAATGCTAGCACCGATTTACTAGCTATGGCCCCTTCTGCCCAGACTATAAAGTAGTACCAGCTGCCATCAGCCACCCTTACGTATCAACTACTATTAAGACCCTTACCAAAGGGTACCCAATCTTACTGTGTAGTGTTACTATTATCCAAATGGTAAGTGTGACCAAGACTTGAAGGCTATTTAGGAGTGGCCTTGATAATGTCACCATATACATATGCAAGTACTCTAAGAGCTTAAATATCTCTAAACAATCCAGCCACAATTAAAAGGTTTAAATGTATTTAATAATAAATAATAAAAGAACAAGACAATTCTCCAACAACTCGACACAGTGACTACAGAGCTCAGAATCAACGGAAATATTTAAAGCAACATTGCAGCACAGTTTCAAATAAATACAGAAAACATCTAAGCTAATATTTACTATATTCCTATCTATATCTAAGAGAAATCACTGTACCCTAGTTACTTACTATTAGCAAGACGCAGGCAGAAGTGATGATGAGTGGGATGTTTCTAGGTCCAAAGACTAATACAAAAATGCACAGACTCACTCTCTCAGATAGTTCTTAAATTAATAATACACATTACTGCTAGGTTAGCCAGGATGGCATCACTCTTTGTCACCTGCCTTCAGTTCCCAGGCTAACAGAAACTAATTTAATTTTTAACATCTCTATGGAAGAAGTACATATCTCTCAGAAGTTTGCCTAGAACTGGAACTCGTAAAACAATTAACAATTTTACATTTGAAACCTAATAATTATTTCTGTTTCAAGACAATAGAAAGAAACCTCTAGTTGTAGACATCCTGTCTCCTTCAGTGAAACTGGGAGATAAACACAGTTGTAAAACAATTCACTTATTTTCTTAGAGTTTGCAAGTTAACTCTTTTCTTTTCCAGTAGGGTACACTGTGGTTACATTCTTAAAGCTCAGTACAGAACATACAGTTCAACACACACTTCTGTACCAGTAGTTTAATATACAAATAACATATAGTTATTTTACATTTGTAAGACAAGCCTATGGAGCATATTAATATTCACAAATTACATGATTATTTACAAAATTCCGGATAACTAGGCTGGTAGTGTCACATTTTTATATAAATCATATTAATATTTTCAAGTGACATTAAATTATTTACAAAATTCCAGCTAGCTGGGCTGGCAACATTTTGGTTTGTCACAATTTCATTTGGGGTTCCAGGCTGAACCCAGTTGAAGGGGGTATTTTATATGTATAAAATGGGAAGGGTGGAATAGGTTTGATTAATCCAATAGTATATACCTGCGGATTCAGTAAACTCTGTGTAGGCTTCACTCAGAGCCTATATGAAGTTTATATGTTACCATGTCAGTGTTCAGCACCTGGCAGCATGTACTGCATATTAATGAGGCGTGGCACTCCTAAGCTAGGTTTCGCAGTCAGCAATACTGTTTTTTTGTAAACAAACAATGATATCAATTCTGTGCATACACTTCTCAACCTCCTACAGCAAGGAATCTGGACAAAGAAACAAATATTGTGGGGCAAAGGACCCAAAATATGAACACTTTAAATATTGCCCATACAAAGTTATAAAGTTGATAAACTAACAACTTTTGCATTAGCATAAAGTTTTGAAGGATATGAAGTCTGAAACTCAAATATCTGCCTTTATTTTCAGACGTCAGTCTTCAATGATTTGCCATTAAACCATATTTTATGAAAAACATGTCAAAAATAAGAGGCACAAATCTGGACATTCTGCAAAAATCTGGACGGTTGAGAGGTATAAGAGCAGATACGGTTTGTTGATTTGCACAGAATGCCACAATGATCAGCAGTGATATACTTATAACTTCTCAAACTCTTAGAGTAAGAAATATGGACAAAAGCCATAAATAATGTGGGAACAAAGGATGAAAACTAGGGACACACTTATTAAATATTGTTATTACTAACTTAGAAAGTTAATAAAATGACAGGTTTTCCATTTGCATGAATTTTCTGAAGGGTATAATGTCTGAGAAGCAAATGTCTCTCACATCCCTCTCAACCTCTTAGTGCAAAAAATAAGGACAAAGCCTGACAGCATGAGGGGACAAAGGTCTAAAAATAGGGACAGATTTTAAAATACTGCTCATACAAACTTAGAAAGTTGCTAGACTAACAGGCTTTGTCTTAGCATGCATTTATCTGATGGGTATGAAATCTGAAATACAAATGTATATCATTATTTAGTGACTTTAGTCCTCGGATTATCCCAGTAATTTGCCAGAAAATCATAAATTTTATGAGGAACAGATTAAAAATATGAGGCAAAAATCTGTACATTCTACAAAAGTCTAGACAGTTATGAGGTATGGTCTGTCACTATTTTTTGACTTCAACCCTCATTAATTTACCAATGATTTTCCAGAAAACTACAACTGAATGAAAGTAGACAAAAAATATGAGGCAAAATCTGGGCATTCTGAAATAAATCTACATAGTTGAGAGGTATGGCTGTACAAATAGCTGTCACTGTGTTAGTGCAACATATCTGTACAGAGGTCACATAATGGCAGGACAAATAACTAGTAATAGGGAGATATCTGACATAAATGTCACATGGGAATGTGTTTGAAAGTCACTCTCAACCCCTTAGAATGAGAACTGTGGACAAAGACAAAAAATGGGGGACAAAGGGCTAGAAATAGGGGCAGATTGTTAATATCCCATGTCTAAACTTATGAAGATGATAGAATATATATAGGTTGCACATTGGCATGAACTTTCTGAAGAGCAGGACGTTTGAAACTCAAATGTCAGTCATCAGTTACTGGCTGCACTGTGCAACGACATGCCAATTATTTTCCTGGACAACAACATGTTATGATGAAAAGTCTATAAATATGAGACAAAAACTGGGCATTCTGTACAGATCAGGACAGCTGAGAGGTATGCACCCAAATGTCTGTAATATTTTTATTTTACATTTGTTGACCGGGCTAGTCCAGCTGGATAATTTCCATTTTCAGTGGAGGCCCGGGGAGAAAAGCTCCACAGATTAAAACAAGGTTATAGAAATTAAACATTTACAATAAATGTCAGTGACATAGACAATGAGGAACCATGCATACTTATTAGTCTAGATCAAGTAATAGAAAACATATAGTGCTATCTACGTATTGAGAAAGGCATTAATTCTTTTTAAAACTACACTCCCTTCAGGTCATTTCATACATATTAGTGTATATACAAACTTGTAAAGGAAAAAAAAAATAAATTTGTTTTATTTTTTATTTTATTTTTTTTTTTTGAGAACAGTAGAAACTGTTCAGTCATTAAGTCGTTTGTGATCACAGAGAAAGATTGCAGTTTTGAAGTAAGGAAATATGATAGTAAAAGTTGATTAGTCTGGATTGGTACAAGAGCAGAGCCAGAAGTTGTTAAGATGTAGAAGAAGTTGTTTTTTAAAAAGATCAAAGGAGCCTATAGGTAATGTGTGAGGGAGGTTATTCCATATTTTGCCTACTGAGTTTGAAAAAAGGCAGCTACCTGCAGAATTAGTAATTCGTGTTGTGTTAACTTGTAGCTTTTCAGCGGAGCGCAGTTGTTTCAAGTTATTGTAGGGGATCAAGAGGTTACTCAGAGCAGGTGTTTTGATGGTTGATATAGAATGTTGTGTGTTATTAAGAGTTGTTGATATATGATCTTGTTAGGAAGTTCTAACCAGTGTAAGTGTTTTAAGTTTAGACAGTGGTGAGTTCTATACTGGGTTCTTGTGTAAGCGAGCTATATTGTGGTAGGATGTAGTAAGTTTCCTCAGGTTGTTTTAGAGATTAGTGTAAATAGAGGAGGCATACATTAGGGTAGAGATAAGATGTGATTGTGCTAAGGTGGTCCTTGCTTCTGGTGTAAGGTAGGGTTTGATTCTGTACAGTGAACCAATTTTTTTATTAACTGCTTTTATAGTGTTATTGATGTGATAATCATAGTTAAGATTATTATCAATAGTAACACCAAGCAGTTTAGTTGTAGAGTCTGGGGAGATGAGGGAATTATCACTTGCAGTAATAGAGAAGTTTAGCTGAGAAGATTTGAGGGTAGGTGAGAAAAGTAGTAGTTTTGTCTTCTTGGGATTGAGGAGGAGACATCTTTTTGAGAACCAGTGTTCGACGGTAGAAAAGGTAGATTGTGTGAGTGACTGGAGTTCAGATTCAGTGGAGGCTGTGCAAATAATGGTAGAATCATCTGCATATTGTATACATGTAGTGTTTTGGATAGAAGATTGGAGGTCATTAATAAAGATAGAGAATAAGAGTGGGCCTAGTATAGATCCTTGTGGTACTCCTAAAGAGATAGGTAGTAAAGTAGATAGAGAATTTTTCCAGAGTACTGCTTGTTGTTGGTTTTCAAGATAGGATGAGAACCAGGTTAAGGAAGAGGAATCCAAAGCAAGGGATTTTAATATGTGTAGAAGAAGTGTATGGTTGACCATGTCGAAGGCTTTTGACAGGTCTAGGAAAAGAGAAGAGGTTAGTTTGTTGTTGTTACGATTACAGTTGACAGTGTTGGTAAAAGAAAGTAAAGCAGTGGTAGTACTATGTGATGGTCTAAATCCATGTTGAGTGTTAGCTAGTAGGTTGTTATGAAGGAGATGGTTAAGTAGTTGTTTGTGTATACATTTTTCCATGATTTTAGCTAGTGGAGATAATAGTGCTATAGGACGAAAGTTTGAAAGGTCAGTGGATTTGCCTCCTTTGTGTAGGGGTATGATATGTGATATCTTCCAGATTGCTGGAAAAGTACTTTCTTTTATGGATCTGTTTATGAGGATGGAAACAGGGTAGGCGATTACTTTAGCTGCTACTTGAAGAAATTCAGCAGGAAGGTTATCTGCTGAGGGGGTAGTGGGTTTAAGTTTTTGTAAAACAGATTGTATGTAGGAGGTGGGTATGGGTTGAAGTTGCAGGGGAGGAAGGGAGTTGTCGATGTTATGTAAGAGCAGTTGGGAAGAATCAGGAGATAAGTGATTAGCTAGACTTTGTATGGAAGTAGTAAAGAAGGTATTGAAGTTATTGGCTATTAAAGAGGGGTTATCTGGGTCTAAGTTTTGTGGGTTGGGTGTAACTACTTTGCCTGGGGTAAGTAGAGTATTGATAGTAGACCAGAACTTTTTTGGTTGATTGCTGAAGTTCAAAGTAATAATTCTTTTTATCTGAAAGGATAGCTTTTTTGGTATTGTTTCTGAGTTGTTTAAAGGTGTGATGATCGGTTGGGTTTTTGGAGGAACGCCATTTTTCCAAGATTTATTTCTAAGTATAATTTTTTGTTTGGTATTAGAGGTTAGCCAGGGTGCTGTTTTGGTCTTTGTTCTAATGGTACGACTTGGGGCATGTTGATTTAAGATAGCAAGGAATGCTGAGTTAAAATGTTCAACAGCATTGTTGAGTGAGAGATGTTTTAGAGGGGTCCAGTTGTATTGTGAGAGTTCTGTTAGAAATTTTCAGGATTAAATTGTTTTTGAAAATATTGTTTTATGAGAGGTAGGTAAGTTTAGATTAGTTTTGGCTCTAATGACATAGGTAAGGAGTGATCGCTAAGATCATCTGGAAGGATGCCAGTTTGGTAGTTTTGTAGGGGAGTTTGTAAGAATCCAGTCTAAGGTGGTTTCTTTTTGCTCTTATTATTTATTCTAGTGGGACTATCAATTAGTTGTTTGAAACCAAAAGATTTATATGGGAAGTGGGGTTAGCATTGTTACAAGATTTCCAATCAATGTTAAAGTCCCCAAGGAATAGTGTTTCTTGAGGGAGGTCTATAGAGAGTTGTTCAAGAAGTTGTTCTAAAGTGGGGATGTTATTTCCAGGGGGGAGGTATGCACAAATGATGTTTATTGTTTTAGAAGTGTTAATTTGAATTTTGTAACAAATTATTTCGGCATTATTATTTTGGTTAAGGGTGAGATCTAGAAGAGTAAGCTTTAGTTTTGTTTTATATAGAATAGCTACTCCACCTCCTTTTCTGGAGGTACGATCAAGTCTAAGAATGTTATATCCAGGTGGGGTAATTTCAATATCTTTAATAGAGGGTTTTAGCCAAGTTTCTGATAAGTATAGAATGTCAAAGTTGTGTACTTCTAATAGGGCATGGAGTTGACTAATTTTGTTGCAGATACTACGTATGTTGAGATGGGCTAGTGATAATAAGTTAGAGGATGTAATGGATGAGGGAGGGAAGGGTTTGGAGTGATTTCTGTGTGTTTTGGTGGTAGTAGTTTGAGGGCCTGGGTTGGGGTGAATGTCACCATCTTGTAGTAGATGGAGTAAAGCAAAATAGTTTTCAAGTTTATGTTTTAGGAATGTGTCGAATATTTTCTTAGTTTTAGTTTTTAGTAGTTTGCAGTGTAAAAGCCTATGGTATTTGGGAAGTAGGTATATGGATTGTGAGGAGGTATATAAGGTGGATGGAGGTGGGGATGTTACAGGTGTACTGGTGTGTTGTGAGGGAAGTGAGAAAGAAACAGTTATGGAGTGTTCATAGGATGTTAGGAAGTAGGTAGTTATGAGAAAGAATAATAATAAGAAGGAGATAGGTAATTTCAGTTGTGAATGGAGCATAGTAGAAGTTGTGATAAAATAGTTCTGAGTTAGTGTGGTTTACTTGTTTGTTGAAGCTGGAGGTACTGTGGGGATGTAGGGCGTGTGGTAGGGGCTGTGATATTGTAGCTGTGTTAGTGAGAGAGGGGTGGGGTTGGTAATAGTAGTTGTGTATGTTGTGGGTGGTTTACAATCTCTGAGGCTGTGAGTGTGATAGGGTGGAAAAGTAGAAGGTGTGTCCAGAGTCGAGGTAAATGTAGGAACCCTGGGGGTGGGTGGGATATGGGGGTAGGGCGGTAATAATGGTCATAAGGTAATAATGAGTCACATCAGTCCAGAGATCATTCCAGTAATATGGCAGAGGCAGAAATCACATATTTGATAAAGAGAACATCTGGACATCCTGGGAATATCTGGACAGTTGAGAGGTAGGAATGTGAAGTATATGGTCCAAACACAGTACAGGACAGTGTACCTGCAGTGCAGAGTATTGTGAAATTCCATTCCTAACATTCTGTACTGAAGCTGTGTTAATGATCTGTATCAGGACATGGTACTGACATGTAAAATCGTCACTCAGGGGAAGTGTGTGTGTGTATTGAACAGGGACACACAGACAAACTGTAGGAATGAGCACAGGAAAAGAGTATAGCTGACACTCCTGCATGTACAGCAGAGGAGGGCATGTCAAAGGAAGATGGTTGTAGCTTCAACACCAAGCACATTTCTATATGGTACAGCATGGACTGTATAGTGAAAATGTGTTGTCTGTGACTGTCACACAAGGTGACATAACAATGGGGAGGATGTGTGCATGAGATAAGCATCCTTACATTATTAATGCAGGGGACATTTATCAGGGATTTGACATACAATTGAAATAGGGTGCAAGTTAGGAAGCTGGGCAAACTGATATACTCGAATATGAGTGTACTCTCAACAGAGTTATCCAGCATGGTGGTCACAGGTAAAGGATCATGGCAAACATTACAAGAACCAACCACAATCATGGATAATACCGGAATAATGCCTTTGACATAACATATGCAATGTGGAGTGATAACAGATGAGCCTGCACACACTGAACAACTAGTATGATACATCCACACTCTATGAAGGTAACCACACACACTGTCCTGGTACTGTAATATCTGCAGGTGTTGTTAGGAGGGACACTGCTATACCTGTATGTGACAGCATGTTAAATACAGGCTAGTTACCTTGCGTGCATGGCATACATCAATGGCACAATTCACACTGTCACAAATGATATACAGGCCATCAATGTTGTCAAACAACTATGTAAGCAGTGTGTGCATAAGGTGAACTGGTAGCACTGATGCATCTGGTGTAACAACTTGATTGGTGTTCCAAACCATCAGGCAGTCATGTATATTCCCCAGAAGAATACCTAGGTATGGACAATAATTGGAAAATATACGGAGGTACATGCAGAAGGGTGCATTGTACTCAGTTATTGATGTGATGAAGTCTGGGAACCATGAAGTTATTATGGCTTCTGATGTGCATGTCCTTCACATAGCCAGTACTTGTGTTACATTCAAGGGAGTTGTCAGCACTGTGATCACATGTTGTTGGATGTAACACCTATCCTCTACCCCCAGGGCACAAGTCACATACCTATAGGTCTGATTATAGGGCGTGATGTCCACATTATACTTGGCTGTTGTGTCTGTTTCCTGATGACACACATCCTTCCACTTGTCTCGTTAATGCAGGTGTTGTCATGGCTGTGGCAGCAGTCTCTGGTATGGGTTGATACTGTGTGTATTATACTAATATCACAGTTGGATTGCCCACAAGCTATAGTCCTTCAGGCAGCTGTTTGGACACAGCATGTTTATGTCATCTGTGATGCCAATTAGTTAAGTAAGAGGTAGTGAAGGGCCTAGCAGCCACACCTGATTTACTGACCTGATCACTGGACTTGAGATATATGTCATGTCACACATTTCAACATAGTGAAATGCTACGTATGTCATACACTGATCTAACCATTTGGTGATTTAGCTGTTTATGGCCACATGTGATATTGTTGATTGAATACCACAGTGTGACTTTTTGTCAAATGCCTTCACCTATTCACGTTTCACAAGATGATTCTGTTGCCATCATGCATGCCCTTGATGACCTATTTGAGGACATCTATCAGATATAATAGACATGATGTATCAGTAACAACTCACACAGGTCTGTTGTATTCACCTGGAATATCACTAGTATACATGTAGAAGAGGTCCATAATGACAAGCTGGTCTACCTCACAGTTAAGGAGAGTCGGTTCCTGGACTTTGTTAACACAAATGCTCTGGAACAGATAGTTGGTACCCCCACAATGGGCTCAAATATCCTTCACCTAGTGCTCACCAACATGGGAAATTGCTGCTCCACTCCATGTGTGGGGCTCTCCGTGGTAAGGTCAGATCACAAATCTGTTTTTTTTCGAAGTAACGATCACAACTGACCCCCTTGCAAGCAAAAAGATTAAAAGATTTCTCCAAAGCAAACTATATCCTCAGAAGTGATAGCATAAATAGTTTTAAACCCCCACTCACCACCAACAGCAGTGCCTCCCATACTGAGGAGTGAACTAATGCCTTGTACAAAGACCTATACAAGTACATAGACTCAGCTATGCACAAATGGATTAAATCAGTATCCTCACAAAAAAAAAACACCCTGCTGGACATCTAGCATAGATAGGTTATACAACAAGAGAAAGAAACTGCTGACTAAGAACAAGAAGGAAAGGTCTCAGCAGAGGAAAGACACCTGACCCTCCACAGCTTCAATAAGCAAATTAGAAATCTTGTTAAGTCCTCTGGAGCTAACTACCAAACCAGATTAGCATCCCTGGCTAAGGATAATCACAAGACATTCTAAAATTGCAAACAAAATCTTAAAGGGAAGGCTCAAATTTGTGCCAAACTAGTAGTGTATGGTACCACTCATACCAAACTTGTGAAAATTGCCAACCTGTTGTCAGGCAGGTACAATGAAAACTTCACTCCACTGTCCCCACCAATCATACCCCAAAATATACCTGTTGCCAGTCCTCTACCTAGTATCTCCAATGAGCAGTTCATAACCACCCGCTCTAAGGCCAAAAACACAGCCTCTGTGGGACCAGACATCATCCCAGGCTGCTTACTAAATGGCCTAAAATAGGAACTGGTGGAACCAGTGGGTACTCTCTTCAACCACAGTCTAAGTACTGGCTTTGTCCCACCTAAATGGAAAACTGCAGCTGTGATCCCTTTGCACAAAGAGGGTCCCTCAACTGACCCTAGGAATTATAGACACATAAGACTAACCAGCCTTATCTGCAAAGCCATGGAAAGAATCATCATAGACCTAATCAACAGGGATATATGAGACCTTCAAACTCTTGACACCACCCAATTTGATTTCACTAAAAGCCGATCCTGCTTGCTAAACATAGCGGACTTCTTTGAAAATAGCACCAAGGCCTTGGATGAAGGCAAAACAGTGCAAACTGCCTATTTTGACTTAGCCAAGGCCTTTAACACTATCCTCCACTTAGGCATCATTGATAAACTCACCCAGATGGTGATAAAGTCATATGTCATTAGATGGGTAGACAACTGGCTCACCGACATAATGCATACAGTCAAAATAGGAGATTCCACCTCTATGAGCAGACCTGTTAGGAGTGGTGTACCACAAAGATCTGTGCTGGGTCCACTTCCATTTGGAGTCTATTTCTCAGAAGTTCAGGTGAAAATAGATGGCCTATGGCTTATCAAGTTCCCTGATGACTGCAAACTAGGTCCAATCATTGAAACCCAAAAACAATGTCACTGTACTACAAAAAGGGCTTCCACAGACAAATGATTGCTGCCAAAGCTACGGACTTAAACTTAACGCAAAAAAATGTATTATCATCCCCTTCAGTAAAGATCAAGTCCCAGCAAATTACAGCATTAACAATACTGCCCTAAGTTTAAATCCAGTGGTGAGAGACTTGGGAATGTAGATGATAGCATCCTTAACTTCGATCATCATATGTCCACAGTGGTAAAGAAGGCCTTCTACTTTGCCCATCACATAAGTAAGGGAATAGCATCCAAATAAAGAAGATTATAATGCCTCTGTACTAGTCCCTCATCAGACCAATAATGGAGTACAATGCTCTCTTCTGTATGTACCTCACCAAACACCTGCGGTAGCTGAAGAGACCTCAGAAGTTTCTCAACAAGAAGATTCAAGGTCTTTATCACATGACCTACACAGACAGACTGAAGGTACTGTCACTATACTCTGTATCATATAGACTGCATAGAAGTGACTTGTGCCTTGCCTTCAGAGCAGTCTCCGACCCTGCCTTAATGGAAATGCTGCACAACCACAAATCTAATGGAACAAAACTCACTCATTCTTGAGACCTTACTATACCCTGCAACATAAACAGGACGTGCTGGAGATACAGATATGTTTCCCAGAGGCTGCTACTCCTCTCAAACAAACTTTCAATTCAAGTTAAATAGAGCTCCTCAATGACCCTATTTAAGGATAACTTGGATAATTACATGGAAAAGTGTAAATTCACCCTGGGGGTTTCACCTATTTCCCTCTTGGATAGGAGCAGTCAGTGCTGACCATAAATTCACATGCTAATATAGCCTATTTGTCTCTGTCTATGAGGGAATGGGGGTAGAACATGGATAGGCTTGTAAAGGCGCTAGGGCAAATAGCCTAGTAACCTCCTATGATCCTATGATATTTATCATAGAACATTGTATTTTCACATATTTCCAATCATGTATATTGTGAAATGGCTTTACAATCATGCCAATGCCATTTGTACAGTTGTAAGTAATGCATACAGATGAAAGTGTAAAAGGATTTGCTACAGATGTTATTAAATACATTCCAGCATATGCAATACGTAGCAGACAAAAAACAAGCAAACTTCTGAAGTTCTGTAATCCTCTGTACAGATATATCCTGAAGAAAAAGCATTGTTGCAATCTTGCAAACATATATAACTCTCCTCAACATCAATTTGGTGTAGATTATTAATGTATTCAGTCTGTCTTTGTTTGTGTTTCATAGATGCTAATTACAGCATTAGCAGCTGAATTGTATGCTACTTAACCAATCTGATGGAATTATTCAACCACCTATAAAACATCCATACAGACTCCATTCTGTTTTTTCCTGCAGATTTCAAAACGTTTGGAGGACAGACACAGAAAGGCTACACAGACAGCATGTTAGGGTCTGCTGCTGCTTTAATTCATTTGTATGCACTAGAAGCTGAAGCCAGTGCTGCTGCTGCTGCTGTCAATAGACCTAGGCTGAGAAGGAGAAGAGTTTTTAGGCCATGTTTAACTTATCAAAACCTACATGATATAGAAATTGTAGAGCACTACAGGGTGGACAGAAACGCACTACAGGAACTCTGTGACCTCTGCTGCCCTCAACTCAGAGGTACAGGCAACTGAGGGGAACCCATGCCTTTAGAAACTAAGCTCTATGGAGCCCTTAGAATCTTAGCTACAGGTACCTTTCAGAGACCAATGGGGGACATGCTGGGCATGTCACAAGTATAAACATTGAGGATCTCTCACCAATTTCTGGATGCTAAGCTCCAACATGCTAGCGAGCACATATATTTTCCCAGTAATTCTGAGGACAGGGACAGAAATATGCAACAGTTCTACTGGGTAGAACACTACCCTGAAGTACTGGGTGGCACAGATTGCACTCATGTAGAAATGAAAGCACCGCCTGGGGAATAAGCTAGGCTGTACATTAACAGATATGGCTACCACTCTGTCAGCTGCAAAGTCATGTGTAATGCAAAGGGAATCATCTTGAACATGTGTGCTGATAACCCTGGCAATTACTATGACTCACATATCTGGCACACCTCCCAACTGTACCAGATGCTTGCTAGTGTGAATATCCCAGAGGCTCATTTACTGGGGGATGCAGGCTATGCATTGGAACCATGGCTGATGACATCCTTCAGAAATGCACATACACCCATGGAAGAAAGCCATAATGAGGCACATGTTCAAACCAGAAATGTCATACAGGATGTGTTTGGACTGCTGAAGTCATGTTCCCGTGCTTAGATACATCTGGAGGAGCCCTTCAGGAAATCAACAAACATGTACCAAAATCTTCATAGTATGTGCTATGTTACACAACATAATCCTGAGGAAATAGCTGCAGCAGGATCAGCAAGGGGAAGGGGCAGATGTCACACCACCAAGGTCACCACAGCCACAGGCAGATGAGAAGTTAGAGGGATAATCACCAGCTGCTGTACATATAGGCAGACATAAGTGGTGCTCAGTATGCCCTTGCATTGGCCAAGAGACAACTCATAGCACATTCAGTCCCCATCTAAGGGGCTAAAACCTTCCTCCTATGCACATACATATAGTAACATTGATGGTAGGCAACTCACACAACCTTTACCTCCCCATGTATTGGTTGTGCACTGCTTCCATCAGACAGAAGCCCTGGATTACCCCTGTGGCAACTGTTGTATTTAGAAAGTAAGTCCTGAACCTGGAGTGTATTGTTTAATAATAATATGGCATATCCTTGTATTTCATCAATTGGTACAGTAAGCAAGTAAAATGTGGGAGATTTGTACAAACATTACTGTAACACATGACAGCAGAGACTTATTTGACCTATATGTGTCCATTAGTAAGCAGTAGGCTTCAAGCATTAAAGATTCACACAGGCATACCTCTCAAAAGTGCTGATGATCACTGCATGCCCTCAGTTTAGCATCATATGTTTGTACTGGAAAATCATTGATGAAAGAAGTTAGAAAGTGATGATATAGATTGTGGTTCCTGACTTCACAACCCTAACAATATCAAACAACAGACTGGATGCAAAACATGGAGGACAACAAGAGCAACATATCCATGTTTTTGCCATAACAGTAACTTACCTTTGCTGTCCCTTAAAGGAACAGTCCATTCTTGTGCATGCCATAACAGTAACTCACTTTTGTTCACACCAAAAGAACAGTCTATGCTTATATGTGTCATAACAGTGAATCAGCTTTGTTTCTACCTTAAACAGAACAGGTGTACCCTAGTATGTGCCATATCAGTAACTCACCTTTGCTCCCCCCACCCCCAAAAGTGCAGTCTATGCTTGTCTGTGCCATCCAACCTCCCCTCATTTGTTGGCAAATGCATATCATATTACTGCCAGTAAATATCCTTACACATTTTAAGGCCAATGATATAGCATGGCTTATGGACTGCATGTCTCAGAGTATTGGTTAGATAGCTGATGAATGACCAGGAAACACAGAAATGTATATTTGCAATAATTATAACAGGTTGTGTGACCTCTAAGTGGACTATGTCCAAATATAATAAATGTGGAGATAGTTTATGATTTGATATCAGTATGCATTCTGTTGCAGTTGGTTGTGTAAAGCATGACTTCAATTCTTTGCTGCAAAGCTGTTTGTGTGGCGAAGACGGATAAGGCAGTCATCCTGTTTTCTAAAGGTGCATTGGAGTGAGAGTTGAAATCCAGATCTATGTAGACATATCTGATATGTGCTAACATTTTCTGTGTTTGTCATTGATTACTTTTCCTCATTTCAACTACTTCTCCCTGTTTCTTTTTTCTTTTCTTTTATACTAAATGATACTAAGAAATTGACAGAGAAAACACAATTTGCTAACAAATGAAGAGAAGATTGGATGTTAATAAAACAGAACCTGTGACTTCTGCACTGCTTACTTGCATTTCCAACCTTGACAGACCTTTATGTAACACTTTGTAAGTCTAACTTGACACACCCACCTGATGTAAGCATTCATAGTTGCCATCCAAAAAACAAAAACACTGAGGCAGTGTCTACATTATCTTTACATCCCTACATATATCCAATTTTTTTGGGATTCAGCAATTCTAATGAGTTCAGAATTCATTTGAATCTTCACCTTGCTGACAGCCCTGAATCTACAATGTATGCAACCTTGTACTTAGGGAAAATGAAATGGAGCTGAATGCTGAACACAGAAGGGAGGATATTACTTTAGGATAAATCTGCACAGATGAGTATTGCTTTTTAGATGGATATGCCTGCATTTGGTCAGCTACGTATTGCATATGCTGACATGTAGCCATGAATAGTCTGTTTAATGTTTTTTATATTTATTTTGATTAGCACACACATCTTTATCTGTCTGCATTAATTAACAATGTGTACTGTTCATTTTTGGGGTGGGGGAGCAAAGCTGCATTTCTGTTCTGGCACAACAATTGCTTTTGGTAGTCTCCTTTTGTTGCATCCAGGCTGCTGTCACATATTAGGGTCAGTTCTGTACAAATTTCACACATTTTACACTATCCGTGTAGCATACCTCTCAACTGTACAGATTTTCACAGAATGTCAGGAATTTTGCCCCGTATTTCTCATCTGTTTCTCATACAATTGTCATTTTCTGGCAAATCACTGGCAAATCATAGAGGGTTAAAGTCAGAAAATAATGACAGACATTTGAATTTCAGACTTCATACCCTAGTCCAGCTTGTTGAATTGCTCCACCATATTTCCTGGGTTAATTAGCATGCTAATCAGCTGCTTATGCAGCTGATTAGCATGCCATGGTCTTTCAGTTGTCTCCATGGGATGCACGTATTTACACGACATTTACTGAATTCAAATTTTCTGATGACCATCTGTGCATTGGGCTGCAATGTAAACACAGTGAAAAACCTCTGTGTAAGCTTTATTAAACATTGCGGATAGTGTATCTTTGAATTTATATAACGTAATGAAATGCATAAAAGACAATGATGGCTCAATTCTAAGACAGATATTAAGTATAAACTATAAAATAGGATGGTTCAGTTCATTTAACTCGAAAAGGAAGAGGGTTTGCTGTAACAAAGAGATTTATCAAGATAAAATCATGTTATGGAAAATGAATGTCAAAATGACTGAAAAGGGAAAGAAAACCTGATATATATGTGGAAAGGGTTGAATAAAGAAATAAGTGCAATATGAGAATACTACGATGTAAAGAAATGATAGCATGCCAATATTTTTTATGGAGACTGACGATACAAAAAGCACCACTGAAAGCAAATATGTTTTATAAAAGTAAAAAAGATAGGATGTGTTTGTATTGTGGGAATTTGAAACTGATGAGCATGTGTTTTGGGGATGTAAAAGTGTTAAAAAGTTATGGAAAAAGATTTTAGATTGGAATCATATGGAGGGATTTAAAAAAGTAAGCAGCTGCTGTGGGTGTAGGCAGATATAGACGTGCTCAATATCCCCTCGCATTGGCTAAGAGAAAACACATAGCACACTCACTCATCACCTAAGGTCATAAAAGCTTCCTCCTATGCACATACATATAGTAATATTGATGCTAGACAACTCTCACAACCTTCACTCCCCATGTATTGCCAGTGTACTGCTTGCATCAGACAGAGTCAGCCTTGCACTAAAACTGTTGCAGCTGCTGCATTTACAACATTGAACCTGGTGAGTATTGTGTAGTAATATGAATGAGTGAAATATCCTTGCATTTTCTTACTTGGTAGTGTAAGCAAGTAAAAAGTGGGAGATTTGCAGAGAAATTACCTTAACATGTGAAAGTAGAGACTTATTTGACTTATATGTGTCCATTATTAACTAGCAGGCCTCAGGCATCAAAGATTCACACACTCATACCTCTCAAAAGTAGTGATGGTTACTGCATGCCCTCAAAATAGCACAATTCACTTGTACTGAAAAATCATTAAAGAGAGACATTAGAAAGTATAGATATACATTTCAGTTTCAGACTTCACAACCTTCAAAAGATCATTCACAATAAAGCTGGAAAATGTTGATGCTATCAACTAACTTTCTAAGAACAATATAAATCAAAGGTAAAATTACCAGTTCAACATCACAAATGCAGATATACTAAGCACTAAGTCAGCTATGCACCCTGACCATCAGATGCTAACTTTATGTATCCCAGAATCCAAACAATACAAAACAGGGTTATGGCACAGTTATCATCACTTGCCCCGGGTGTTTTGTGTGTGTGTGTGTGTGTGTGTGTGTGTGTGTGTGTGTGTGTGTGTGTGTGTGTGTGTGTGTCTGGGGGGGGGGTGGCAGGAAGGCTAGGCTGACCCAAAAGGTCAGTGAGTGTGTGTGTGAGTAAGAAAGAGAAACAGGCAGACATTGGGATAAACCAACAAATGGCCAGTGAGGTAAAATGAGTTTTAAGCTGCATGGCTAAACCATGTAAATGTTGTGTGTGTGTCTGTAGGGGTCCTCTGGGTGAAATTGGTATGTGAATATCTGCATGAATACAGTCAAGCTCTGAGCTAGC
The DNA here is from genome assembly GCF_019279795.1 of Protopterus annectens. Taxonomy (NCBI): domain Eukaryota; kingdom Metazoa; phylum Chordata; order Ceratodontiformes; family Protopteridae; genus Protopterus; species Protopterus annectens. The sequence goes on from NC_056726.1 coordinate 919,033,425, forward strand.
TCTACATCTTGGTAAGTTGAACAGGTATGTACCGTGCATGGTAGAGGTGGTAGTTTATCATTGGCATCTCCAACCATGAGAACTGGCTTTGCCAAGAGTTGCACTTGCATGTCTATGCCCACAGTCAGATAAAGTGCTGCTACCTGAATGGGATTGATGTCTGCTGGATGAGCTCCCCTTAGGAGGGCACCCAGGATGACAATCCCATGTTCTATCAAGTCTGGGAGAAGACAGCTCACCAGTGATGAAGCAGTGGAGGTACTGCCACTATGGGAGCATGATTGGGCACAGCCATGTTCGCTAACAGCAGATGACATGGCTGATCTATGCCCACGAGGCTGCCATCCCCCTCCCACCAGCTGTTTCCTCAAAGACATCACTCATTCCATAACAGAGACCCCTCATTCCAATGTGTCTTTTATCCAATCCATTGAATCAGCAGCATGGTGGAGGCAGTCATGCATGTTGGCCAGTGCCACATCTACAACCTTAAGTATTTCTCTGGAGGACCTATGAGAATGTGCCTGTCCCTCCATGATGGCCTTAAACATATGTTGACTGGCATGGGAAGATGCACCTGCATCAAGTGGAGGATGAGCAGCAGACCTCCTCCGAGCACCCCTAACAACCCTCCTGTGTTACAACTCACCCACACTTTGTCTACAGCCAGAGTTAACAGGCACTGAAGCCACAATAACCACTCTTCCCTGATCAATTGTTTTGCTCACCATCTGTCCAATATCTGAGGACTCAATGGAATGAGTAGGCATAGGCCTACTGCCTCTGTCTGATGGAATTTCAAGGGATCTTTGTATGTCAACCTCAGTGTCAGATTCTACCTCTGCTCCCTGACTGCACCTCTGTTTGTCCACCATCATCATCAGAGTCTGCTGATGCTCTGACATCAGGTGGTAGAAGTCCTACACTACCTCTGTCAGGATCACCTGTGATAATAAGCAACAAACAGAGGAACAATTAATACCTAAACTATTATACTCCAATATATTCTAGCAAAATAACAGTGCCATCACTATTAGACAGTACAGCAATAAACACAACAGTCCTGACATCAACATTACACACTAAAATATTTATTTGAATTACTCATCAGTACTGACATAAAAATGTTTGGCTTACCATCTGCAGATGAGGGCATCCATTGCATGCCAGATGGAATTGGAAGACGTTAAGCAAAAGGTAAGTACAACATCTTCACACTTAACCGTAACACAGGGGGTAATAATTTTATTAATTTTATCAGTTTTATTAATTGGTAATCTCCATTAACTATACTTTCAACAAGAACTTGGATGACAACTCCAGACTAAGCTAATCAATCAGAATGTGTTGTTAACTACAGCAATCTTCAACACCCCCTCCCCAATAAAACACAAAAAACACAAGTAATGTATTGATTTAAATTTTTTTACTATGCAACAGTATTCAACAGTTGAGTTACAAAGCCTACCTGAAAGCTCTTCTTGGGACATGCCTGCCCTTCCTGAAAAAGTAGCTCTAATGTCAAGGACATGCTGTTCTGCAGTTTTTTGGGAGATGTCTGGATGCCTGACAGCGGACAGGAACTCTTCATTTCATGTTAGTGGTGGCTCTGTAGCAGGCAACCCCAGTACTCATCTGATCATGGCCCACTGCAGCTGTTCTCCTCTGTGCATATGAGATCATGTCAGTGGCCCTATGGCACCCCTGCTCATATGTCCTGCAGTGGCCACCCATGGCATTAAAATCGTTGACAATCTGCCACCAAATCTGCATTCTGCAGAACATATCTCCCCATCCCCTTTCAAGCAGGAAGGCATCATCTTGCCTAAAAGCATTCACAACAACCTGATTTTCAGCATCAGTGAAGGGTGGTCTTTTAGGATTGAGATGCCTGGGTGGCATAGTCCTAGGTATCCTAAAAGACAACAGAAGGATAATACATGCACGTATCATGTAACTACAAAATAACTGTTGCTAGATAAACAAAAAATGTAGCATCTCAGTATTACCCACTGGAGAAAGATAAAACAGTCTAGAGATCTGAAATATGAACAATGGGCTGGATACAAAAAAAGAGACTGACAATAGCAACTTATCCTTGTTTGTGCCATAACAGAAATGGAGCTTTTCCACTCCCCCCCCCAAAAAAAAGAACAGGCAAATGACACATTTTGCTAACAAACCATCTTTGAAATGCTAAAAGTGCTATCAAATGAACTGTCCCCTGAAACATTTCTACAGATTTATCACAAAGCATTATATTTTAAGGTATGACAATCTTGTATACCTGTGAAATTCTTTGACAAACATGCCCATGGTATCACTGCACTTCTAACTAATGCATACAGATAAAACTGTAAAAGCCTTTGCTACAGATTTTTCGTAATTACATTCCAGCAAATGCAGTATGTAGCTGACAAAATGCAGTCATACTTCTTCAAGTTCAGTAATCCTCTGTGCAGATATATCCCAAAGTAATAGCCTCTGTTCTGTGTTCTCCACATAAACAAGTCTCATCACCTTCAGTTTTCCTAGCTACATGGTTGCTTATTTATATGCTGTAAATTCAGGGCTGTTAGCACAGTGAAGATGCAAATCAGGTGTGAACTGATTAGAATTTTTTAAATCCCAAATATTTGGCTCCATGTAACAGGTGTAAACAAAGTGCACTCCCTCAGTGTTTGTTTTTAATGGATTGCAATTGTGAATGATTACTGATTGGGAGAAGGAAAACACAACAGCACTACAGGCTGCCCTACATCCAGTGAGTGTGTCAAGTTAGACTTACAAAGTGTTACATGTAAATCTGGAAAAGTAAGTAAGCAGCACGCAATTCACAGGTTCTATTCATTAACATCCAACCACCCCTTAATTTTTTGACAACTGCATATGATATTACTGCCATTTAATATCCTCACACATTTTAAGACCAATGATATAGAACGGTTTACAGACTGCATGTTTCAGATTACTGGTCAGATAAGAGAAGAATGACCAACAAACACAGAGAAGTAAGACAGATATATATATATATATATATTTGCAAACAATAGTCATAACTGGTTGTGTGATCACTTAGTGCACTACATCCAAAAATAATAAATGCACAAATAACAGTTGGATGGTTTCATATTACTGTAGATGATGTTGCAGTTGATTGTATGCAGAATTCAGTTCCTTGCTGCAAGGCCGTTTGTGTGGCACCCTTCCTGTGTTCTGCAGGATCATTGGAATGACAGTTCAAATCCTGACCTATGTAGAAATATCTCATGTGGACCAATATTTTCTAGTGTGTATATTGTAGATTGTTTTTCCTCTCAACCTCCTGTCCTTTTTTAAATTTTTTTCTGCTTTTCCTCTGAAACCTCTTGTCCCTTTTATTTCTTTTTTTTCTTTTCTTTCTTGTTTATTTTTGTTTTTGGGGTCAATGTTTGCATAATGAGTCAGTTAGTGCTATCACTGGAAACAAATGAAAATGAATGCCAGGTTTGGCTGTGCTTATCTGATTTCCATGACGTATGGCAATGCACAAAGTTGACTAGTGGGCCACCTAAGAAGCAAACAGATCACCTGCATACAGGACCCAGATGGCCAATAACTGAAACCGGGTACATTCAATTAATTCCATTAGGCACATTATAAATCTACTAGCTAGTCCTGAAGTAGTAGGTGCAAGTGTAGGGCTGGAGTACAGATGGTCCTGGGTTCTAATACTGCTGTGACAGTGCAGTTTATAGCAATGAACTGAAAAATAGACAAGCGCTACTTCAACCTTCTTGTGGCAACAGGCATAAGTGTGATACTGCCATAGACATTGTCCCGGGTTCTAATACATGCTATTCTGTGCACTTTTACTGTTGTTCCAATTCCCATTATATTCAGTATCAATTATAACACTTTAGATAGTGGAGCTGATATGAATTATATGTATGAAGGATGAGACACCATTATTGTGTTTTCAGATTTATAGGTTCATAGTTCATAGGTTCATACTAGGCTAACTGCCCTTATGAGCCATTTTTCCCAACCCAAGGTATGACTGATGGTATACTGTGTACTATAGTTCTGTAAGTATAATTCTGCTATCTGGACTTGCATGGTCTTCACAATTACCTAAGACACATACACAACTGGATCTATATCCAATAACCTTGCCAGGTCACACACATATATGTGTAACAGCTTAAACTCTCACCTGTATTTATATATGATTCCTGACTGTGTCAGAGCAGCCCTTCTTCTGTGTCAAAGATGAAAAATCAACACTGTGGAAGAAAATGGTTGTCTCTTATGCCTAGGTTTGAATCCCACAGTGTAAAATCAATTTTATCAGTGTATAATGGTAAAAACAAATGTGTCAGGTCATTACATTTATGCCCCCAGTGCATGTCTGCAAACATAACTCACTTAACAGTTACCTTCCCATTTCCAATATATATTTCCAGACTACATCAGTATACACCCCTCAAATTAAGGACAAGTGTCAGATTAACCTTTCAATGTCAATTATTTAATTCCTCCCTGCTTCACAGTGCTGCGCTCCTCTTAACACCATCCAAATGTGGTTGTCATCATCATTGCTCAAGTTTGCGCACTACCAGTAAAAACGATAATTGGAACTGGTGGGACAGCATGAGTCTCCATTGCTGTAGTTCAGCTGGTAGACATGGCTGGCATTAGAGGGGAAGGTGTCAGATTTAGGGCACAGAAGTGGGGTGTTCAGGAGTTCAGGATATTTATTGGACTTCTGGTATAGCACTACAGCCAGAAGCTTCTACGGTGGGAGTATTCTGGCTTCCAGTAGAAGTCTGAAGTGTATAATAGTACTAGTATCCCACATGCTGGAGAGCAATGTAGGCATAATTTTTAATGACCTACACAAGAGAAAAAGAGATACTCTCAACTGTTGTTTGGAGGAATTTGAAACTGCAGACATCCCATGTCTGTGTTCTATGACATTAATAAAGTACTTGTAAAACTCAGAAAGCTAAGTATAGGCAAGACTGGTATGCTTAATGCTCTTTTTTTCTTTTCTGTTCTTTCCCCAGCTGCCAGAGTGTGAGCTCAATCAGCAAGCTTGTGGGGCTTGATTGGAGAGACTGAGAAAAGCAATTGGTATGTATGCAGCAAAAGAGTAGTGTTATTGTAGTATTAAAAGTTGAGAGCTATTTTGGTCTTTTATAGCGTTGTATCAAATTGAGCATGCATATCCCAACTGTAAAAGAAAGTATGCATGAATTAGTCTGTAGCACAAGCCAATTGTAAGAGTCCCATTTTAGACTGCAGTCAGAGGTTGTGGGTTCAAATGTTACAGCTCTCAGCTGTACAATATTGTTATTTCTTCAACAGTATTTACATTAAATTAAAAGCTTTACAGCAGTGGCACAAACACCCTGCTGTAAAATGTAATCAGTACAACTGCAACATACATATGTGCAATATATGCATATTTCAAGGATTAGTTTAAGCAATCTGTAGTATAGTGTGTATCTGTTAGGACATATACTTAAATGTAATACTTCAGATTAAAGAGTTGTATAATTGTATTAATGCACTGTATGTCACATGTGATGATACTAATTTTATCTCTTTTTTCTGTCACCCCAACCCTTATCTCTCTTTTTTATTTTCTATTATGTGTCATCAAAATGTCTCCATGTCATCCAATTGTGCTGTGATGTGATTTATATAGATTTAACTTCAGAATTTGACAAGGTCATGCACAAAACACTGATCAATAAATTAGTACAACTAGGTATTGATGTACTGTTGATAAGATGGATAGCTGCATGGCTTACAAATAGGACATGGCAAGTATCACACACCAACTGGACAGGTAAAATCCTTGGTTACATTCAAGGTGTCCCACAGGGCTCTGTACTAGGCCCTTACGTGTTTAGATTGTATCTTTCAGACCATACTTTTTCATCTGAGGCATTCTACAGTCTATATGCTGATGACCTGAAATTGGGTAAACTGATTACAAGTGTTACAGATAAGGCATGTCTGCAAAATAATTTGACTAAATTGACCATTTGGGCACAGGAGAATAATATGTTGATAAATACATCAAAAACTAAGCATATGAGATTTGAGAGACATACACTGAAAGGTGAATATTTAATATAGCACACAGTGATTGAAACTGTAGACTCATTTAATGACCTGGGTATATGGGTAGATTCAGCTATGAGTTTTTCTAATCATATCAACAAATTGGCTAATGATAGTTATAGAACTATAGGTTGTGTAAAAAGATTTATAAAGTCTAGGAAATCAAACATAATGAAGTCATTGTTTGTTAGTTACATTAGACCCAAACTTAAGTATGGAATAACAATATGGAACCCCTATAGGAAAACAAGCTTGAATAAACTGGAAAGAGTACAGCAGAAATATACTAAGGGCATCCATGGATGTGAAAATCTAAGTTATTATGAAAGACTAAAATATCTGAACTTGTACAGTGTCTCTTACAGATATTTAAGAGGAGATCTTATTCAGGTATATAGAGCATTTTGAGATAACTACCTCTGGGAATGTTTGGGGTTATCAAAAGTACTAGAGAATCATCGGATAACCTATGTAGAAAATTCTACAGACATGAGAAGTATACTAATTGGTTCTCTGACAGAGTAGCTGATGCTTGGAACAGACTACCAAATTACATTAAAGCAAGTACTAGTTTAGATACTTTTGAGAACAGCCTGGACTTTTATTATGAGAACAAGTGTTTTGGCATATTGGTAAGCTAGAAAGGCTTTAATGCCTGCTCTTGAAACATTTGTACGTATGTATGTATGTATGTATGTATGTATGTATGTATGTATGTATGTGTACCATCATTAAATGCTACACAGCATAGCAAGGTAGGCCAGCCCCAGTGGATCAGTCTGCTTTGGTCCACTGGGTCCAGCACAGATGCCAAGCATGTCTGGGAGCCAACCTGGCAGCACTGCCTCTGTTGCCTCTGCACTACCTTGGCCCTCAGGCAGTACTATCCCAAAAGGTGGTGCAGTGGTACCCTCCTGGAGCAGTGGTGGAGGTGGTGATTTTATCCCCACAGTGAGTTGCCAGGGATGGTGCTTAGGGCCATGCATTGCACCACTGGTGTATAACAATAATGGATGGAGAAGTTGCTCTCCATCACAGTATGTAAGAGGAGGAGGAGACGTCAAGCACTCCAGTCACCAGCGGAGTAAGGTGACAGTGATGGCAGTCCAGTTGGTGAGGGTTCAATTCTCACCTTCTCCAAGCTTGATGGGAATGAGCCTGCGTTGTCCCTTCCCTCACCCCAGTCATGATGTCCCCCCAACCTTTTGTGTCCATTACCATCCTTGTCTCTTGTCTTGTTTGTTTGCATTTGCTTCTTCACCTACCCAACTTACCTGACCCAGACATACCTACATCCCTTACCCAGTAGTCCCCTCTTACTGAATTAAAAAAAAAAGCTTTAATCCTATCTGGACCTATTCGAATCTATCAAGATTAAACCCTTTACCCTGATCCTGGGTGACTTTAACTATCCAACCATAGATTGGAAGAACTACTCATGCCAAAACACAAATGCCCAGAGATTCTTTGATTTTGTCAGTGCAAATGCCTTGGAACAGCTGGTTGCCAACTCCACAAGAAGTGATAATATCTTGGATTTGGTATTAACCAACAGGAGTAGCCACTGCAGCATCCATATAGTGTCATCCTCCCTGCTAAACAAAGTGGTCAGTTTTGAAGTCACCGTCTCCCCTGCCCCCCCCCCCCAGCTATGGTCAAATAAAAAAAACTTCTCCAAAGTTGATTACAACCTCCTGAGGGAAGACATAAACATCTTCACAGCCCCCTCCCCCTCCAAAGGAACTGGCACATATGTCCAAACCTACACTAAAGTACTATACAAACATTTATATAGCAGTATTGAATCAGGAATACCAGACAAGGCAAAATCCTTCTCCTCAATGAAGAGTAAACCTGTTTGGTGGTCATCTGCAAAATATAAACTCTATTACAAAATGGAAAAATTGCTGTCCAGGACCAAGAAGGAGTAGGTGCCTAATTGGAAGCAATCTCTCCTTAGCCTGAACAAGCAAATAAGAACACTAGACAAATCCTCCAAAGGCTGTGACAAAGCCGGTGCTCAGGCTTTGGTTGAATAGGGTGGCTAATGGTGCAAGTTCCTGCCTGAGTTCATGTAGGATGCAGCCCAAGATGTTATTGGGTCCCATGGAGGCTGTATTTTTTGCCTTTGAGAGGGCAGTGATGACTTGCTCCCTAGAGATAATGGAGGGGGAGCAGGTACCGAGAATGTCCTGATTTACTGATGGGGGACAGAGGGGTGAAGGTTTTGCTGAATCTGTCAGCCAGCAAGTTTGCTATATCTACGGCATTTGTATATATGGTGTCCTTGGCCACCAGTTCAGAGCAGATCTGGGTGATTCCTTTGAGATTTTGGATATATGTGAAGAAAGCCTTATGATTGTCTCTAGTAGATGTGTCCAATTTGGACTCAAAGTTTGCTTAGGAGGATTGTTGTTATTACCATATTCTGCTCAGCAGACTCTCATAATGTTACCAGCTATATTTGATTTGTGGATATTCTCTATTCCCAAATGGTGTCAGAAACTGGTCTGAAGGCCAAGGCAGAAGTCCCCTCATCGCAGACAGTACAGATTACAGTGACATGGTTTACAGTCTATCCGCATACATCATGGCATGGTTTGTATGTCCTGTATTTTCTTGGTGAGAAACCCCTGTAGTCTCTCCAGCTGCTGCATGTGTCTGGTGACGTACATGCAAAAGACACCATTATACTCTGTTAGTGTTCTGATGAGGTTCGAGTATAGTGCTGTCATACTATCCTAAGATTTGAAAATGATGGTGTGACATATGATGTGTACAACATAAGCTTTCAATACCAGTGTGGATACTTGGTGATCGAAGTTCAAGTTGTTATCTACATGTTTTCCTAGTGCTTGCATCACTGGTTTCAGCAAAGCAGGACTATTGTCAATGCTCTAATTAGCATGGAATTCCACTTTTCAGAGGAAGAAAATAAAGAGACATTTCTGCATTTATTTGTAGATCATGTGACTTTTCACCAATCATTTCTCTGTGTTAGCCCCTCCTGTAGTATGTTATTATCATTGGTGAGCCAAAAGCCATATATTTTAGCCTGAACTGTCAAGAAATAAATTGCAAACAGTAAAGGGCCAAGCACAGATCCCTGAGGTATGCCAGTGTTGGCAGCTCTATTGGTACAGATTGATTCACCAACTTTCACTGTATGTGTTTTGTCGATGAGCCAATTAGTTACCCATCTAGTGGCATAAGGGTAAATCCCTAGCTGTGAGAGTTTTTCAATGATACCTGTGTGGGTGATTTTGTCTTATCTTCATCCATGCCTATCACACTGAATCAATGTGCTGTGACAACTGAAGTGTATCACCTTTGTCACAGTAAGCTATCACACAGCTTATTGGCCATACCTAGGTATTCTTTTTGTGGAATAAACATACTGTCTGATGGCGTGATGGCATGGAACCCCCATCAAGTTGTTACACCAGATGCATGTGTGCTACCTGTTCTGGTGATGCCCACAGTACATACATAGGTGTGTGACAACATTAATGGCATGGATAACATTTGTGACAGTGTGGATTGTGGCATATATATATATATATATATATATATATATATATATATATATATATATATATATATATCTGGCATGCACACTGGTCAACTAGCCTACATTGCTCATAATGCACATACAGTTATAGCAGTGTCCCTCCTAACCCCTTAGACATTACAGTGCAAGGGCAGTATGTGTGATTATCCTCATAGAGTGTGAATGTATCATAATAGTTGTGCAAGTGCATTTGCGCAGAATCATCTCTGATCACACTAAATCACATATGTTATGTCAGAGGCATGGGCTCACTGGTTGTATTGTTCTGATATTGTCCATGATCATGGTTATTTCTGTTTACTGTTGTCCATGAGCCTTTACTGTGTCCCACTTGTTGGAGACCTCTGCTGAAATTACACTCACTATCTTTCTGACTGTATCTAAAGGAATTACTATACCTAGAAACCTACTTCTTGAGAGAAAGCAGATGTGGTGAATGGATCCTCTCGTTGTTGTTGGGTCCAAGAGAGAATGCAGAATGCTCCGTTTCACTAAGAGACTTCTCAAATTAATATCTAAACTATTACTTCTGAGATAGCTTGCAGACTGATATCATTTTTTGTCATCTGTCTTTTAGTTCCCTGGCCTAAACAACCATTGATGGCAGCTGGTAGCATTTATCATCTATAGACAAGGGCTTCTCTTCAGATCTCTGGCAGATGTTGGAAGTCATAAAACAATTGTATTCCTTCATGCTTTTGAGACAAGTAATTAATTCACCCTATTGACAATACAGAAAGTTTCGCATTACAGACATCATGTCTGTTGCTGTATTGAAAACTGTAAGATACCTTCTTTTATGGCCTAGCATTTAATTTCAGGTATTTTTCTAAAATTTACCAAACTAAGGGTAACCTCCTGTATCCCAGTTTCCACTGTTAAACTATATATATATATATATATATATATATATATATATATATATATATTTAAACAGTTAAAATAGTGCATGTATATTTCTGTTCTTTTCCAGTAGGGCACACTGTGGATCCATTTTAAACACAACCCTTTTGCAAATATCCTTTTCAACACACCCATCTATACAAGCAGTCACATTACATAGAGTTCTAACACATTTGTAACTGAAGCATCTTACACAAATTATTTTGATATTCACCAGTGACATATAATTATCTACAAAATCCCAGGTAGCTGGACTGGTAGTATCTCTTTTCGTCACAGTGTTCCTTATCAAATTTGTGGCTTTCTGCCATATCACTCAGATGATCTCAGGACTGATGTGATTCAATATTACATACATTTGAGTTTCAAACTTCAAATCCTTCAGAACATGAATCTTAACACAAACCTCTGGTTAATCTAGTGCATTTGTAAAGGGCAACTATGTCAAATATCTGTGGCCATGGTGGTGCGGTGGTTAGAGGTGTCACTTCACAGCAAGAGGTCCTCCGGTTTGATTCTTGGCTGGATTATCTTTTGTGCAGAGACTGCATGTCCTCCCTGCCATCATGTGGGTTTCCTCTGAGTGCCCCAGTTTCCTCCCACATTCCAAAGACATGCAGTAGGTGTATTTGACACTCTAACTGGCTGTAGGTGAGAGTGTGAGTGGTGGTGAGAATGAACTACTGGGGCAGGCCTAGCCACCTGGCAGTGTAAATCTTGGATCATGATGATTGTCACTGCGGAAGTGACACCCTGACCCCATATGAAAAATGGAAAAAGGGGTTGAGGATGGATGGATGAAACTATGTCAAATATGTCCCTATTTCTGGGTCATTGCCTCCCCATTATGTTGGCCTTTGTTCAGAATTCTTGCACAAAGATATTGAAAGCTATCTGTGAAACACTGGTGATCATTGTGGCATTCCGCACAAAACTGCTGACCATCAGTGTCTGATTTAAACAGGCATCTTATACATGTTCACTTACATAGTTTCCTGGCCAACAACATTGTTGCCACCCACAAAACCTCACTTATTTACATTTAAATGCGGTGCACAGCATGAATATGCAATGAGTGCTGCTGTGTACTATGCACCGCCGCACACTACCTTACACTAATGTGCACCACCACACACACATGTAAACTCCATGCAGGCTTTGCAAGAAGCCTACATGAAGTTTATTGAATCCCAGGGATTGTCTGCCTATTCAAATAGTAGGTACATTTTTAAAAACACATGCAAGATGCACATGTTATTCATAAAAACCTTAGAAATTGTGGACCAAAAAGGGTTTGATGAATGTATTCTTGGAACCTGCCAGATACACACTGCATATGCAATACACTCTGTAACACAGATTGACTAACCATAAGGACATAATTTGCAGTACCAAAATGATATACTGCAAGCTGTTTAAAAAAATAAAAAAGGTATTACATTCGCCTCAGTATATCATTGCTCAGCATTGCCTGAGGAACAACATTAGTGAATCACAAAATGAAACATTGTAGAATAAATTTATTTGTTGATTTGTTTTTACATTTGTTTGCCAGAAAAGTCTGATTGGGTGATATGTCCATTTTCAGTGGAAGCAGGGGAGAAAAGCTCCACAGTAGTTACATTTTAAACACTTTTTGAACATTTTAAATAAGCAATTACTTGTGAGTTGAGAGACATATCAGCATATATTGTTATGTGAAAAGCTTCATTGTATTGTAAGATTTGCAGGCATCAATTTGATAGATAACTTACTGACACATCATTGTTTAGGATTATGCAGTGGTAGAGATACACAATATTTATAATGAGTATGTGGAGAGATTATTTACAATGAGTATATAACTATAATATTTTTGAGCATCCAGTGTTTACAATGAGTACATTATGTTTGGGTTCAACTAGAGATGTGTTACAAACAGCAGTGATATGCCAGGATATAATGTAACTGTACAGTGGTTAGCAGATGAAACACAGGGGAGTAGTATTGAGTTAAAGTTAGTTATAATGAGGTTAGGAGAGGACTGTGACAAGTAGTGGTAGGAGTTACTAATTGGGGTGGGGTGTATTAGTAATAGATTTTATGTTATCATGCAGAGGAGCACAAGCAGAGCCAGCTTTTGGCTAGTCTTTAGGGCGATTTTAAAGGAAAGGAGGTAGGCTATACACCTAATTGGTATATGCATAGAGTTCTAGGATTTGGCAACATTAGAAAAATGTGGGTTTTGCCATGCTTAATTCATTGTTTTGTGGATTGAGGGCTGTTTTTAGTCAATGGATTGCAGTGTGTGTGGATTGAGGTGTATTAGATAATTATGGTGCATAGTGCAGGACAGGATGTAGAGAAATGGATAATTTTAATTGCAGTGACTAGTTGTGCATATGTTGGAAGGTGTTATAGTTCTAACCAATGTAAAGACTTGAGTGTTAAGCACTGATTGGGGTCTAAAAAATGCAGCCTTTGTGAATTTAGCAATTTTATTGTAATATTGTACACGTTTTTGTTTATGATAGTTGGAGATTTGTTAGGACTAGAGTATCATAGAGAATAGAAACAAGGAGGTAAGTAGAGACTAAAGTTTTTTGGTTTTCTTTTTTTGTATTAGTGAGGACATTTTTGGCTCTCTATAGCATGCCTAGTTTGTGGTGAGTCTTTTGTATAGAGGTTTGGATTTGCAAGTCAAATTTGAGGCTGTTGTCTATAGTATTGCTCAATAATTTAGTATGGAAATTAATGTCTATGAAGGTATTGCTAAAAGAGAGGATTAAAAGCTATTTTCCAGTGGCAGTAAAAGCATTTTAGGTGATTTATATTATAGAAATAGCATATGATTATGGAGTCATTTGCAAATTGAATTAAGGAGGCTCATTGGGTGGAAGTATGAAGAATTTTAGTGAAAATATTAAAGAAGAGAGAGCCAAGGATGGAGTCTTGTGGAATGCCTGTGCTAATGGGGAAGAAGAGACAGAGTGAGTAACAGTGGACTGCCATTTGACTGACTGTGTTTATGGTGCCATAAGATGTCCACATAATCATCTAAATAGTGGTCCCCCACATGAATATGAACATGTGCATATCAATTTTTTTCAGATGGCAAACAGATCTAGGGTGTGACAATTTCTCCTCATAGGAAATTGAGATTATAATAGATGCACTGTGACAACATGAACAGAGACTCCTTGGATGAATAGGGAATTAAGTAGAGAGGAATGAAGTGTGGCCTGACATCACCAACATGATTAATGCTGTGGGAAGTCAAAATAGATCCCGTGAAGCCTGATCTGGCATGAGCCTTCATGTAGCCAACAGGTTACATTGGTATGAGAGATCAAGGGATGCTACTGGTGGTGGCCCAGCATTCACCTCCAATGAGATCTCCCTACATATGGTGAATTGGTAGTGATGCATGTCTGGGGATGGGAAAGAAGCAGCACATCCAGGCCAAGCATGTGTCTTAGTTTGCATGTCATGGATGACTATAGAGTAAATCATTGCATATTGCCTTTGCTTGCATATTCAAGTATTGCAATTTTTGATTTACAGCAGCAAAATTGAACTGTGCACAAAGATCCACACAGGGTGATGATGATCAATGTAAGTTTAATGACATAGGTCCATATGTTTTTACTAGGCAAACAACCACAATGGCCATTTTAAGCCTAGCCATGCATCCCAAATCTCTGACAAGTTCAGATACCCTTGATAAGTGTAAGCAGGGTCTTGGGAGATGAAACATTTACAAACAAGGGCCTGGGAGATGAGTAATTTATAGGTTGCCTATGTCCATTAGAGACTTAGGTGCCATGACATGTAGCCATACAACTGCAGTACAGACAGAACAGTGTAACCAACATGTATAATGGTGTCTGGTTAATGTTCACAGGTCCAGCTACTTCTGCACAATACCAGGGAATGGCAGGGGAGGGTCTCCATACAGTGTTCCTGTGAACATTACCTGTTATTGCCTCAGCATCTTGTCATGGTGTGATGTTATGAGGTAATGCCATCTATGCCAGGGAGAGTAGGGCAGTACATGTGTACATATGCCAGCATAGCTAGCTGGAGTTTTGCAAAGAATGTTATGTTATTTGACTATCACACTGATTTGTACAGATGTTTAAAGTTACTTATGTTAAAAATGCATCAACAGTAGGTCCTGTTGAATGGAAAGAATGTATGCATGTATATTAGGTTGTATTGTTGTAACTGATCAAATGCGTATGTTCATCAGAGAACCCTGGAAGGGTGGAAAGTTTGAAACTGTGTTATAGCTTTCATATGCTGTCACAGATTTTAGCAAAGCTCTGTGTGTGTATTGTACCAGAGTCAGGTGACCAGAGGTGATGTCATCCAATAACCAGCATCTGGTTTCTTTGGTACTCTCGCAACAGGACATTGGAATCTGACATCATCTGGCTTTTGCTGTGCTAAGACATTCAGTACACATGAGCTTGCCGTGCTTTAGTAAGTAGTCAGGGAATAGTACTTCTTTAGTCAGTCAGAAACATTCAGTGAGAATAGATTAGTATTGTTTTCTGCATCTATGAGAAACTATCCAACTGTATTATTTTTTTATATCTCTATGGCTGAAACTCTATAGTTTATTGTATTCAGTATTCTTCTGTTTATTATTTATCATTAAAAATTTCAATATCTTTCATTGAGGCTGGTCCTTTAGAGAATACTTTTAACATCTTTAGAGTACTTATGTTTGTTTTATTGTCGGATCAGAGGATCATAGGAGGTAACTAGGCTATTGGCCCTGAGGCCCTTATAAGTGTAGCTAAGAGTTTAGCCCATGTTTAGACAAATCAGCACTTGATGCCCCAGTCCAGCAGGGACATAGGTGAAATCCCAGGGGTATATTCTCTGTTTCCCATCCAGTTATCAAGATTGCACTTAACAAGGGGTAAAGAGGTACTCTGTTTGATGTGGTTAGGGAGTCTATTCTCTAGATGAGGGAGTCTCTGGGACACAAATCTGTCCCACCAATAAGTCTTGTTGATGTCACAGACCAGGTTGAGGCCACACGTGAGGGTTACTTGAGTTGAGCTTGACTTGCGGGTATGCACCAGTCCCAGCAAGGTGGGGTCCATGATTGTCTTGTATGCCAGACAGAGGTCACCTTTGAGGAGTCTGTATGAAACTGAGTGGAGAGATAGGGCTTTTAGCTTATCTGTGTATGTCAAATATTTGATGAGCTGGATTCTCCTGGTGATGAACCTCTGTGGTCTCTCCAGCTGCTGCATGGGCTTTGCGATGTACATGCCAAAAGGGGCATTGTACTCAGTAATGGGCCTTATAAGGGAAGAATATAGGGATGCTATGACCTCCTTGTCCCTGGATGAGATACCCTTACTTATGAGGTGGGCCATGTAGAAGGCTTTCCGTACAATGGAAGCAACATGGTGGTCAAAAGTCAGGTTGCTATCAACCTGGGAGCCCAAATCCCTCAAGACTGATTACATGCTTAGGACATTGTTATTAATGTGATCATTTGTGGGCACATCACTCTCCGCAAAGGGGATGATGACACATATTTTAGTATTCAGCTTGAGACCATGTTTCTGGCACCAGTCATTTGTCTGAGTGAGACCTTTTTGGGGGATGTCCACATCACTAGGGAAATTGATGACAGCACTCAGCTTGCAGTCATCTGCAAACTTGGTCAGCCATAGCCCACTGATTTTGGCCTGCACCTCAGAAAAGTATATCCCAAATAACAGAGGCACAAAGACCGAACCCTGGGGTACACCGCTTGTTATGGGCCTACCGCTTGAGGTAGCTTCCCCTATTTTGACTATGTGGGTTCTATCAGTGAGCCAGCTTGTTACCCATCTGGTAACATATGGATTGATGCCTAGTTGAGAGAGTTTATCTATTATACCTGAGTGGGGAATAGTGTCAAAGGCTTTGGCCAGGTCAAGGTATGTGGTGTGCACCATCTTCCCCTTGTCCATGGCTATGGAGACTGTCTTAAAGAAGTCAACAAAATTTAGCAGACATGACCTCCCCTTGATGAAGCCAGACTGTGTGGGAACAAGTGTTTGGAGGTTGCCAATGTGCTTGTTAATGAGGTCTTTGATAATCCGTTCCATGGCCTTGCAGACCAGGCTAATTAGGTTGATGGGTCTATAATTTCCCAGATCGGTGGATGTTCCACCTTTGTGTAAAGGGATGACAGTGGCTGTCCTCCACTCAGCTGGGATGAAGCTAGTACTCAGGCTTTGGTTGAATAGGGTGCTTAAAGGTGCTGCAAGTTCCTGCCCGAGTACATGTAGGATGCAGCCTGGGATGGTATTGGGTCCCATGGAGGCTGTATTGTCTGCCTTTGAGAGAGCAGTGATGACCTGTTCCCTAGATATAAGGGGAAGGGGGCAGGTACTGGGGATGTCCTGATTTACTGCTGGGGGGGGACAGTGGTGCAAAGTTTTCACTGAATCTGTCAGCCAGCAAGTTTGCTATATCTACTGCATTTGTATATGTGGTGTCCTTGACCACCAGTTCTGAACAGATCTGGGTGCTTCCTTTGACATTGTGGACATATGTGAAGAAGGCCTTATGATTACTTCTAGTAGATGTGGCTAAATTGGACTCAAAGTTTGCTTTAGAGGATTTCACTAGTGCTCTTATTTGCTTGTTCAGGCTAAGGAGACATCACTTCCAATTGGGCACCTGTTCCTTCTTGGTCTTTTAGTGATGCTGTGGCCACTCCTGAAAGCGTTGCTGCTTTGGTCACACCCTAACATTTGTATTATTATTCATTTTACACAGTATAATTGGGTATCCTTGGTAAGAGTCTTAGGGTGACTGACTGGTGGCAGCATGCTTACCTCAGAGTCTGGGCAGAAAGCAGCCCAGCTAGTAAATATGTGCCAACTTTCCCAGGTGTATATGTGTGTGTGAAACTCAAATATTCAAGTGTGTGTGCCAGCTACTGGGAACAGGGACAAAGAGCTCCAAAGTGGTCAGTATGGAGTTTTGTGTGGGTCTGGAGAGAGAGAGAGAGAGAGAGAGAGAGAGAGAGTCCAGCCCCAGGTCTAGAGTGTGCTCCCTGTATGCTCTTAAGGGAAATTGGGCTTGGTGCAGGGAGCTGCATCTGAAAATACTGTGTGAATCCATCTTTGGACTTAGAAACCGCCTGTCATCAGAGTGAGTGGTGAAGATTGAGTCTACTTGATTGCTTGCCCAGAGTAAGTACCCATCACACATGGTACTGCGGTTTACTGTCATACTGATATTTCCCTAACATTGTTCACTACAGCTACATTCACTGGGAGCACAAGATGTGCAAGTGCACATACAAACAGATCAGGTATGTTACCACAATAGGTTCATAGGTTACCGCAATGTGTAGCAGACCTGTAATACATGACAATAATGTCACTGTTTTTCTACCCAGGAACAACTGGCCAACAGGTGCAACATATTCATGTAATTGTCTGCAGATCCGGTTAGTGTAATATATGCCATTCTTTCAGTATTCTGTTGCTGTCATACATGACTGTGTTGTCTTTTTCTTTACATTACCACTGCAGGATACACAATACCATACTTGAACTTACAACAGTGGGAGTCTGTCAGTGGTATGCCATTATCTATCTTTATACATGTCATTGCAGTTACTCCTGTTATCTGCACTAATACGGTGTCTGCCTACTCATTAATAGGATAATCTGCATCTTCATCAAGTGCACAAACAAGTGGTATGCCTATGTAATACCTAAACAAAACAGTGTAAGAAACTTCTTTGTAGAAGTTTTTCAATTCCTGTATGTCTGGTTAATCACTATATATTAAAAAGCAGAAAAAAGCAGAAAATGGTTGTAGTAGTAGTGAACGTAAGAATGTCCTTAATCAAAAAGTAAAAACTTATTCTATGTAATTCTTACTGGATGATTTAGCACTGTTGGAATGGTCCGTGCTGGCAATAATGTGATTAGTAATGCTGACGTTGTTTCTCTACAACAGTTAAAGTTCATCCATCATCTACCATGCCAACCTCACACAAGGACTTGTCAGGTGTGTCGTATGTTTAAATTCATCACATATGTCATGTATGTTGAGTATGTAATTGACCATTGCCTGTTATGTAGATTCAAATATGGAGAACACTGCACCCCCTATGTGTGATGACTTCACTGGTAAGATCAGATCACAAAGCAGTCTCCCTGAAAATTAAGGTAAAACTAGATAACCCACCAAATTTCAAAACTTTAAAAACGTTTCTAGCGCAAACTATCCCCTATTAAGTGATGGCATAGCTAGATTCCAAGCTCCCCCAAATTCAGAAAAAACAGAAACCTCTGCAGAGCAGCCCACTAAAGCCTTGTATAACCACATAAACAATTGCATAGAAATGACAGTACCAAACTGAAATAAACCCAGGTCAAATCACAAAACCAAGCCACCATGTAGGAAACCTGGTCTTACTAGATTGTACAACAAAAGAAAGAAAACCCTATCAAGAAATAACAGGGAATGTGCACAATAGAGCAATAAATCCCTCATTAGTATAAAAAATGGATCAGGGAACTAGTAAAGTCAGTGAAAGGTAACTTTTAAAAATAGCCTCCAAAGCAAAAGATAACCATGAGGATTTTTTTCAGTTATGTCTGTAATCTTAAGGGCAAAACCCAACAATGTGCAGAATTAGTTATCAATGGCATATCCTACACCCATCCAGCAGACATAATAAATCTGCTGGCTGACAAATTTAGCTCAAACTTCACTCCCCCATCACCCTCAGTTGTACTAAAAAAAAAAAAAAAACCCTCCACCATTCCTCCACCAACTATCACTAATGAGCAAATAGCCACAGCACTCTCCAAACCTAAAAACACAGCATAAATCGGACCTGATGATATACAAGGTTGCCTCTTAAACAATATAAATATGGACCTATCAGGCCCAATAGGATTACTATTTAACCATAGCCTGCTGCCTGGTTGTGTTCTGACAGAGTGGAGACCAGTTACAGTCAGCCCCCTGCATAAGGGTGGATAGTCAACTGACCCGGAAAGTTACAGACCCATAAGCTTGACCAGTCTTGTTTGTAAGTCCATGAAAAAATAATCATGGACCTGATAAACAAAGACATAGGAAACATTGAAACACTGGACCTGACCCAATTCAACTTTGTTAAGGGTAGGTCATGCCTGCTAAAACTGCTGAACTTCTTTAAGGGGGTCACTAAGGCCATGGATGAGAGTAAAATGGTGCCTACCACCTACCTTTACCTGGCCAATACATTTGATATAATACCCACTAAGGTATCATAAGTAAACTCACAGAACAGGGCATAAATCCCTATGCCATCAGTTGGATAGCCAGTTGGCTCAAGGACAGGATGTGGTCAAAGTGGGTAATTCAAGTTCCAGGAAGAGGCCAATTACTAGTGATGTGCCACAGGGCTTAGTGCTGATACCACTTTGCAGATGCCAAGGCCTATGTGGAAAGGCTCTGGATGACAATGTTTACAGCCAACTGCAAGCTGGGGGCAATCACTGAATTACACAATGATGTACAGCTCTCCTTCTATTACAATTCTCCCCACCTTCCTATACATCTCTCTCTCCTATAACCACCCCTTTACAAATAACCCCACCCCCCTCTTCCAGCCCCCATCCCACTATTCTCACTATTCCTATCAACACCAACCAACTATACCTTTTATCTCCCATCCAATAATTCTTTTTTCCATACACTTTAAAGACACCCACTACAACATTATGCAACTCAAGCCTACACCCACTCTACCTCTAATGCTCCTTTCTCTCCTCCTCTCTTGCCTTTACCAGCTCACCATTCTCCCTGATATATCTCACTCCCCCCCTTTTCCACACTACTGCTTCATACCATCAACATGAGTCACCCCCGACAAATTTCATTTCTCCCTATCTCTATTATTACAATAGCATTTTTCTTTTTTCAAAAAGACTCATTCCTGATAATAGAAACTCAGTCCCCTTTCCAGTCACATCCAACCTCAGTCACTGCCTTGATCCCAAATCAAACACTAAGCACTCTAAATTCCTTTTTTCCCACCTTCTTCAACTTGTATCTATTCGTCTCTCTGGCTACATTCATCCCAACCCTGGACCCTCAGCCATTCAGCCTACCAACTCACCTCTATCACCTCATCCCTCCCCATGTAAATTTCTTCTTTTTGCAACACTGAATGCCCAAAGTTTATGTAACAGAATACCCAACTTCCATGCCTGACTCCTCTACAACCACCCTGACATTCTCTCTATCTCTGAAACATGGCTAAAACCCCATATAACTAACCCTGAAATTACTCCTCCCAACTATAACATCATAAGAAATGGCAACCCATAAGAAAGGTGGGGGAGTAGCTCTCCTTTTTTCTTCCTCTCTATCTGTGACACTCTATACTAAGCCTATACCCCAATTTGACATTGCCGAGCTAACCCTGGCCCTCCTAAAGATAAATAAACACAAAAACATATGCACTGCTGCTCTATACATTCCACCCGGTGACAATATTCCTATTCTTGAGGAAATCCTGTCTTGCTTTTCAACTAACATAAGCAATGAAACTACAATCCTTTGTGACAGTAATATTAATTAATTGTGCTATCATTCAATCTCCCACAACCTCACAAAATTTAAACCTGTATAACTTCACCCAGCTAATCAACTCACCTAATAGACCCTCTAAGGATATCTCCTCCAGTAGCACTTTAGACTGGATACTAGTTTCTCACCCCCATACTAACTCTGATAGTGGTACCCTTCTGGACTCTCTTAGCGATCATTTTCCCACCTTCACTCATCACTCACCCTCCTCTCTCCATCTGTCTCAGAAATATATATCCACTTGCCCTTTGAAAAAGTTCAATCCACAAACCTTCTCTGACTCTCTAAAACACATTAACTGGGGCCCACTAAAATCCTTCCTTTTGGATAATGCTGTTACTTACTTTAGTACTACATTCCTAAACCTGTTAAATAGCTTTGTTCCCCTTAGAAATAAAGAGTTAAATACAATACTGCCCCTTGGATAACCAAACAGACCATACCCCTCATGCACCTCCAGGACAAAGCATGGAAACATTACCAGAAATACAAAACTTCTTCCTCCCTGACTGATTATAAGCAACTTTGTAACAAAGTCAAACAACACATAGCATCTGACCAAAAATCCTACTACTCCTTACTTCAAAATAACCACAATACTAACTCTAAAAAGTTCTGGAATAGTATTTCTACCCTCCTCCATCCTGGTAAAAAAGACAACCCATGCCCAGATCCTAACACCTTTGATCTCTTCTTTGCTACCCAATTTAACTCCTTCTTTATAAACTCAATAGGCAAACTCACCACATCTTTCACAAATAATATACAAACTCTGCATTCACCTACCTCCCACCAACACACCCTCCTTTACCAGCAAAACTTCTCAACTCTTAACCTAGCCCTATCTCTGTCATAAAAAACTCCTACAAAAATTAAACCATGTTCAAATGCCCCAGATGACCTTCTATCTAACTTCCTCAAGCTAGCTGCCAATGGCTTAGCCTTCCCCATCTCCATCCCAATAAACTGGTCAATTCTAGAGTCTTATGTATCATTACTCTGGAAAAAAGCTTTTATTGTTTCCCCTTCACAAAAGGGAAAACAATATCAGCATCTCTAATTTTCAGCCAATTGCCATCCTCTCCCCATCTCTAAAATTCTTGAAAAATGTATTCATCTACAACTACTACACTACCTCCTAGATAACCACCTGCTAACCCCCACACAACATGGTTTTAGACCTGGACATAGCACCACCACTGCTCTCCTCTCCTTCTCTGAAGCCATCAATTTCGCACACAACTCCAGCAATATTGTATCTACCCTCCTGTGAGACTTATCCAAGGCTTTCAATACCATCTCACATAACCTCCTCTTGTCTAAACTCCCTTATCTTAATCTATCTACCTCCTCTATCAACTGGTTCTCCAGTTACCTCTCTAATAGGCAACAAGCTGTCAAGTGGAAAAACTGTACATCTAACAGGTGTACCACAGGGTTCTATATTAGGTCCTTTACTATTTAACATTCATAAATGACTTCCACCAGTGTATTCCTAATGCCAAACTCATCCTATACATAGATGACTCTACAATAATCTGCTCCGCTGAATCCCTCCATAAACTTCAGAAATTAATTCAAGAAAGCTTCTCTTCTACCGAGCACTGGATCTTAAATAATCAGCTAGCACTAAATCTTTCCAAATCCAAAATATGACATTCACCCCCTCAAAATGTACCAAAATAGACAAGAACTCTTTCCCCATAACTAGACAAAACAAGACATCTATTGAAATTGTACCCCATACAAAGCTGCTAGGTGTCCTTATTGACAAAGAATTAAAATTTGACATTCATCTTCAAACATAAAGAAAACCCACCTAAAACTAGGCATCCTTTATCACCACAACCGCTATCTTACTCCATTAGCTAAACATGTCCTTTCTTCCACCTTCCTTATTCCCTCCCTCCTTACTAATCTTCAATCCGGTCTAAAGACAAAACTAGCTACCTGCTATAACAAAATCTGAAAGTTTGCCACCAGAGCCAGATAGCCCACCCACCACTGTAATGCCCTCCACAAATTAAATCGGCTTGAACTCCCCAACTATTTATGCTTCATCCAACTTACTAATTCACATAAACTCATCTTTAAACCTTTTCTCTGCCCATCCCTCACCTCCACTCTCAAAATGCACCAGCCTGATAGACTACTCAGGTCTAACAATCAGAATCTGCTCGAAGTGCACAAACCTGCGCACACTCCAGGCAAACTCCTGTTATCCTTCGCTCTAGCATGACTTTGGAATTCCCTTCCACTACAAATGTGTACCACCAATCACCACTCTACCTCCAAGACCTTACTCCATTCCCACCTCTTGTCTCACTGGGAATGTTTCTGCTCTCACCCCTCCTGACTTCCTTCTACTTCTCCACATTTTCCCTGCCTCTCTTCTCAATTCCCATTCTCTCACCTCAACTATAACCTTGATCCCTACTATTTATTTTCAACCTTTCCTCCTCATATATCTTCACTCCTTACTTCTTCCTTATATATTCTTACACTCTCTTCTCTTATAACCCTGAATTACCTTTTTTCTGAAGTTAAAAAAAGAAAATGACTTGTGAAGTTTCACGGCCCCTGCTGTTTTTAGACCATGTAAAATCGACTTACGTATTAATACTACCTTTGCTGGAGCATGTTACACCATTGTAAGTTTTTAAGAAGTCTTTAAATTTCATTGTATACTATTATATTTTAAAACTATGTAACATTTTGTTGGCATGTGTCCAACTGTAACCATGTTGGAGATTTCTCCCCAGGACTCCATTGAAAATGGGCTCTGTTGGCCCAATGGACTATTCCGATAAACAAACTGTACATAAATAAATAAATAAATAGATAGATATCCTTCAGGAAGGTCTAAACCAGGTAACTGATTAGTTTCAGACTGTGGTTCTGACACCAAACATGAAGAAATGCATTATCATACCCTTTGTGAAATCAAAAATCCCTGATAACTACAATATTAACAACACACCCATAAGAGTAGACTCAGAGGTAAGGGATTTTGGTACCCAGGTAGATACTAGCCTAAACTTTAACCGTTACATATCCACAGTGGTAAGGAAGTTGTTCTATGTGGTACAACTTGTAAGTAAAAGTATGGCATAAAGATCCAAGGAGATTATAGTCCCACTATAATCTGAAGGTAATACTACTCAATGCTAGAAGTCTAAACCTCAAAATGCACTCTCTCGAGGCACTCCTAAAAATGGAGAACATCGATATCTGTGCAGTAACTGAGACCTGGTTCAAGGCTCCAGAGAGCACCCCTGCAAGACCAGGCTACAACTCTTACCACACTTTTCGGCCACCAAAGCAGGACCTAAACACTAAAGATGGAGGAGTGTCAATATTCACCAAGGATATTCACACCACCAGGCTAGTTGCCCAATACAATGCGTCTGAAATTCTCCAGGTGTAACTAACACTAGGTAAGACTGCAATCCAAATTGTAGCTTGCTACAGATCCCCCACTATACCCCAAGATTCTCACTACACCTTTCTAAACATACTAGAAAATATTAAGATAGAACCAAGCAACCTAATACTGGGTGATTTTAACTACCCTGCCATTAACTGGGAAAGCTACTCATGTACCAACACCTTTGCCCAACGGTTCTTGGAATTCATAAATTCCAACGCCCTGGATCAACTAATCCATAGTCCCAACAGGGGCTCCAATATCCTA
This sequence comes from Protopterus annectens, assembly GCF_019279795.1. Lineage (NCBI taxonomy): Eukaryota > Metazoa > Chordata > Ceratodontiformes > Protopteridae > Protopterus > Protopterus annectens. The sequence goes on from NC_056726.1 coordinate 919,058,309, forward strand.
GACCTGGTCATTACCAACATGGGAAATCGATGCTCCACACCTGTGGTCACCCCCTCGTTAGTCACGTCTGACCATAAGCTAATCACCCTTGACATCTACATCCCACCCCCACCCCCCAGTAAGGAAACCTCCATAAAAAACTTCTCCAAAGCCAAATTCATGCTACTCAAGTCAGAAGTGACAAACTTCATGACACCCATGCAGACGGGAGCTGAAAGTCCAACTGCTGAATCCTACACTAAGGCACTGTACGAGCACATCCACTCATGCATAAATCGTGCCATCCCAAATAGAACCAAGATGCTCTCATCCAAAAAAAAGAAGCCAATCTGGTGGTCCCCTGCCATAAACAAACTTTACAACAAAAGGAAGAAACTGTTGCAGAAAAGAGGAAAATCCCAGGATGCAAAAAACTACTTTACCAGCCTCAGTAAGAAACTGAGATCCCCCATAAAATCCTCCAAAGCTAGTTACAAAAATAAAATTGCCAAAGATTCCAAAGACAACAGCAAGGCATTCTATAACTATGTCAATAATCTAAATGGCAATGCTCAGATCTGCTCTGAGCTAAAACAGAGTGGCATTAAATATACTGATCCCAAGGATATTGCCAATATCCTGGCAGATCGATTCAGTGCCAACTTCACCCCCCTCTCACCCCCTAAATGGCCCATCTCAAAACCGGAAGATTGCCAAATTCCGGTAATAACGGCCACACAAGTAAAAAACGCACTCTCCAAAGCTAAGAATATAGCATCCATGGGACCAGATGACATCCCGGGCTGTGTACTATATGAACTACAATATGAACTGGCACCTCACCTAAGTGTCATGTTTAATCATAGCCTCATCTCAGGTTTCGTGCCCAATGAGTGGCGCACAGCTACAGTTATCCCACTCCACAAGGGGGGATCCACTTTGAATCCCGGAAACTACCGTCCCATCAGTCTGAGAAGCCTTATCTGCAAGGCCATGGAGTGTATTATCATGGAACTTATAAACAAAGACATTGGCAACCTTCAAACACTGGACCCCACTCAGTTTGGGTTTGTGAAGGGCCGATCTTGACTCCTGAACTTGATTGACTTCTTTGAATCAGTCACCAGAGCCATGGACAAGGGTAAGGTGGTCCACACAGCCTATCTAGACCTTGTCAAGGCCTTTGACACCATCCCCCACTCTGAAATCATAGATAAACTTACTAAGCTGGGCATTAATCCCTACGTCACCCAATGGGTTGCTAACTGGCTTACTGATAGAACCCACACTGTAAAAGTAGCCGATTCCAAATCCAGCTCCAGACAAGTGACAAGTGGAGTACCTCAGGGTTCAGTCCTGGGGCCGCTCTTGTTTGGCATCTATTTCTCTGAAGTACAGGCCAACACTAAGGGACTCTGGATAACAAAGTTTGCAGATGACTGCAAACTGGGAGCCATTATTGAATCCCCAAATGATGTGGATACTCTACAAAAGGGCCTTACAGAAACAGATGCTTGGTGCCAGAGCCATGGGCTCAAGCTCAATGCCAAGAAATGTATAGTTATCCCCTTTGGGAAAAAACATGTATCCGTGAATTACCATATAGGTGGCAGTACACTAAACACCGAAAGTTTGATAAGAGACTTAGGGACACAGGTGGACAGTGGTCTCACCTTCGATAACCACATCGCCACAACAGTCAGAAAATCCTTCTATGTGGCACACCTCATCACTAAGAGCTTTTCATCCAGAAAAAAGGAGGTCATTGCCCCACTGTACTCATCCCTCATTAGACCCATTATAGAATACAATGCCCCATTTGGTATGTACCTCTCAAGACATCTGCAACAACTGGAAAGGCCACAGAAATACCTCACTAAAGGAATCACAGGCCTAAAGCAGATGCCCTACGCTGACCACCTTAAAAAACTCCAGCTATACTCGGTCTCATATCGTCTACTCAGAGGCGATCTTTGCTTAACATACAAGGCCATGTCAACCCCAGAGCTGTTGGACATGCTACACTTAATGAAATCCCAATCCCTCAGAGCCACACACCCCAGGGATCTAACCCTTGTCATCACAATAAACCAAACATGCTGGAGGGATAGGTTCATGACCCAGAGACTCCCCAGACTCTGAAATAGATTGCCCATACATGTCAAGCAGAGTGCCTCTTTGGTCCTCTTCAAAAGGAACCTTGACGATTGGATGGGAGAAAGGAAATTCACCCCGGAGATCACGTCAGTCACCCTGCTAGACAGGGGTCCAGGGAAGTAAATAGTGTGGGAAGAAATAGCCAGGGAATTGCTATGGCTAGGCTTGTATAGGCCCTAGTGCTGATATCCTAGTACCAACCTATGAACCTATGAACCACCCTCATTGGACCAATAATTGAGTACAATGTGCCATTTAGAATGTACTTGACCAGACACCTACAACAGCTGGAATGACCTCAAAGGTTCCTCACAAAGAAAGTACTGAGTGTAACCCAATTTACCTGGTACAAAGCAGGAGGAAGGCATTGGTTTGTGCCTGAGCCATGGGTATTTTTACAGATTTTACAGATTGCCCCTATCCATAAAGGACATAGGCACCATCTTGGATGTAAATATATGGTTCCCCATCCATTGATCCAGACTGACCTTGACTGGCTCTCTTCAAGGTCAGTCTGTAACCCCACTGAATCATCATTAATAATAGAGTGCAATACTTCTTTTTTTCTTTTTTCTTTAAATTACTTTTAAAATATCTATTTTTTTCTTGCTAGTTTATACATTCCTTTCTGACAGACCTTCTGAAAGTCCTCAATACTAGGATGTAGAGGAGGATTAAATGTACTATCTTCCTTATTACTACTGGGCCGTCACCTGCCTGAGCTACATCAGTCTGGCTGACGTGTAAAATACATAGCTAAATTCAACTTTCTTGTAAATAATTTGAGTTCTACTATGGAATCAGCTGTGTCATAACATTTAGTAGGAATAAATTTAAATCCTTTTTAAAAATGTGTAAAATGATCTATCAATAATTTTATAGCAGCATAGTCAATTTCCCCTTGTTTTTTGCCATTGATAATAATTGGAATAGTTGTAATAATTCCACTCCTGAGGATGTTTTCCTTGATAGAGCCCCTTGTCTCAATCATTCTCCTGAGCTGTCTAGCCATTTTGGTCTTCTGAGGAAGAAGATCCTCCATATTATCTACCTCATTGTTAGCCATTTCTCCTTCTCCCTGGTTTACACTTTCTACACAATTGTCATCAATATTGTTGTTTTTTTTTTAGTAGTACCATTATCACCATCTTTTGTTATAGGGCCACCCTTTGGACTACTAGAAACTCTTGATGTATTCTTAATCAGATATGCCTGCTTACTACCATATTGTTTCAAATCCCTATCAATTGTTCTGGTATTTCTCTTATGAATACCACACATTTCCTATCAGCCTTGTCAAATACACTATCATACATGTGTTGATATTGATGAAATAATAAATCCAATTAATAAGTCAATCAACCAAGTGGCTACAATTGCTGGATACAATTGCTGTTTGGTGGATGGAAATGACTGATTCTGGTGAGCTGATAGTGTTAAATACTCATTACTCTGTGTAAATCTAGTGTATATTTGTATAAAGCAAATTAGAATACTTTGCTGTGGCCATTTTATCACACTAATACACGTGAAGTCTACACAGTCAATAAAGTGTCTGTAATTGATGAGTATGAACATTATCAGATTATAGTGACATTAATTTGAGTCATCTTATATGGTTAAAATGTTCTGCAACTGGCAACTGTTAAATTATTGGTCAGTAAATGTTGCTTCTATTCTTGCTGGAGAATCCTCAGGACAACACATTTAAAACATGGCTAAACAAATCCACTAGTTAATAAATATTGTTTCACTTTTTGCTGGAAAAATGTTCAACACTACAAATTTAAAATGGACTCAAACAAGTTTTGCTTTGATAAGCAATAAATAGAATTTAAAACAAACAGAAAGGTGAATGCAAAGGAACATATGCATGCATGTATGGCCCTAAAACATGCATAGTGGGCCCTGGTTTGAAAACAACCTTGGGCTCCACATATAATTAATCCACCATTGTTGATATTAGAACAATGAGAGAAGATGAGATGGATTTAAAAAGGGTAGGAGAATGAAGTTAAAAGATTTATATAGGGCAAGATACATTTGTTAAGAAAGTGATGAAACAGGTGTTATAGGAAAACTCAGGTTGGGGAAGGTATGGTGCTAGAATGGTATAGAATAAAACAAGATAACCTACTGAAGTTATAGGGATGAAAAAAGGGAAGGCATAGGAAAACAAAGCAATATGGTAGGAAAGAACACCAACATGAAAAGGAAGTGGGGGATATGAAATAAAAGTGAAGGAACAGAAGATAATGTGCTAAAGGAGTTGGGTAGGAAGTTAATTAAAGCAAAGAAAAAAGGAAAGGCAGCAGTTCTGGTGGATTAAGTCAGAGAAGACTTAAAAGTATTTAGCATGGAGCCTGAGCAAAAATATAGCATGTTTAGCACTGACACGCAAGAGTAGAAAATATTTAATATGGAAAGTAAAACTAAGGGAAGAGATGACAATATAACAATTTGAAAAGTTTAGAGGGAAACTGGAGGAATGGGATGGAAAAATGAAGGAAGAATTTTTAGAATTATTTTGGAAGTTATGTAAGTCTAAATTATTGAAAAAAGGGAGATGTGTATGGCAATGAGGAATAGAAAGACATGGAAAAGAGAATTGCAATAATAAAATAAAAGATAAACACTAGCTTGATTTGGGTAATATTACTCAGTTGTGATAGTAAGATTTGACCATAGCGAAGACTTGATCCTGAATTGTTAGACAGATGTTCATTAAGTATCATCCCATGAGTCTATATCACTGATACAAACCCAATGTTAATGCCCGGTAAATGATGAAAGCCCTGAGTATAGAAAGAGTGGAAAGTCTGTTGGTGTTAGAGATGGCACAGATGCCCATCAATTTTGAATGCATTGAGTTTGAGCCAGTTTTGATTAATTCAAAAATGCATGGCTTCAGCACATTCATCAACAGGATTAGAATAATCCACAATCTTGGTAGGGGAGGAGATGCAAATCTAAATATTATCAGAATAACAGTAAGCCTAAAGCTCATTTTAAAAACATCACCAAATGGCAACATGTGATTGATTAATCAAAGTAGATGTAATTTAATCTAATGTAGTACAGCGCTCTTAGAAATCCCACAGCTCAAGAGACTCTCTATTAGGTATGTTAACACCAGAAACCACCCTCAAAATGTCACAGAAACATTAAGAGACAAACTAGCAAAGGAGTATTGAAATACTCCTCAGCAGGTCTAAAGAAATCCAGTTTAAATCTAATTGTTATATATGTTGAGTGCAGCAGAAAAAATAAAGAGAATCATAATTTAATATAGCTCCTTATCTCTAGTTTCAAACAAATCGTTAACTTCTCAAATGAGTTCAGTCCCATTGCTGTAGTGAGCTCTGAAACCAGACCGATAATGATCCTGGGTTCTGTGAAATTCTAGAAAGGCTTTATACTGCCTACTCATGATTTTACTTGGTACCCTTTGTAAAGAAGGCAAGGTTAGAGTTTGGGTTATAGCTATGGAAAAAGTAAAGTTCTGGAGTTGAATTCTTTTTTTTTTTACTCATAAGTTTTTATTAATTTTCTTGAAATTTTAACAAAGACTACTTGTAGATTATCCAAAAGAAATATCAATATGCAAATAATAACAAGAGTAACTGAATATTTACATTATATACATTGGCCTGAGTATAAATTATATAACAAACCAATCTAAGTCAAATATACAGATATGTTAGATACAAGTTTATCTTTCATCTTCTTGATACCGAGCTTTCAAGAAGAGACTGAATCCATTCTCAATGTTTTGATAAGATGAATTACCTTCTTCCATGGATTGTTGCTTCATTTCTTAGGAATAATCGATTACTCTTTTACTTTTATTTCCATCAATGCTGTTTCATTTAGAAGATTCAAAAATTCTTCAAAAGTTGGTTCAGATTTTGGAAATCCATTTCCTAGAAATACATTTTCTAGCCACTGCTAGAATATCCATAGCAAATATAAATCTTTCCTATTCATTTCTAGTTTTTCAGTAACATTCAGTAATATTAAAGATTTTGTTAATACAAAAGTGTCTGAAAATAGAGTTTGCAGAAAATTTCTAATGTCTTCCCAATATTAATTAAGTTTAATGCAATCATGGAAAATGTGTATCCAGCCTGCTTTACATGTTTGAAAACATCTCCAACAAATTACACTATTAGAAGAAACTAATTTGCTGAGTTTATTAGGTGTATAGAATGATCTGTGCAGAAATTTCCAAGTATATATTCTCCAGAATTGAGTGTTATATGTTAATTTAATAGATTAGTTTTGTTTTCTGGAGTTAGATTAATTGAGTACCCTTTAGTAATGAAATTCCAATCATTTTGCTTTGTCTTAACTTTAGAATTTATTAATAATTTATATAGATTTGAAATTGTGTTTTTCCAATTAAAGTTATCATATATGATTTTGTATATAAATTTTATGAAGTTTGGCATATCTTTAAAAGGAGAAGTACTAATTGTTCTGCACAAATCAGATGTGTATAGTGTTATATTTTGAAATAATAACCAATCAGATGAGGATAAATTATAAGTATTGGCTATTTGTTGACTATCAATTGATTTTAAATCTTTAATATAGTGTTGCCAACAAATACAATTTTTAGTTTCCCATAAAATGAAGACATTTCTATGTATCCTGTTGAGAAAACCCTTTGTAGAGCTAAAAGGAGTTAGAATATTCATCCAAATCTTTATGTCTGGATTGGACATAATACATTGTTTAAATATGTTAAAGATAATAGTTTATAAAAGTCAGATTAGTAGGTTTTGTTATGTTATATTGGATATATATACATAAAATATGCCATGGTATATTATAATATCCGTCTAACATATCATTTTTATCAAAGAATTTTCATTCAAAAGAATAATAGTAAGTAAGTTTTTCCAATTGGAGGAGTAGCTAGGGTCTATCCAATTAATAACAATTCCAAAGATGGAAGGTCTAATGTAAGTTTCTATATCTGGAAAGTTAATTCCTCCTTGGTCCCAGGGTCTGATATGATGTGTGATAGCTATTCTGTTTCTATTAGGATACCAAAGGAATTTTAATAAACATGAGTTTATTGTTTTAGTATAGCTTGTGCTATGTAAAGAATTTTCAGTAATAATATCATTTTTATTAATTGTAGTCTGCCTTCAAAGTACAGATTGATTTTGTTCCATTTTATGATATAAATATTTAAGAAGTTTATGATATTGTTATAGTTAATATTTAGTATTTCTTCTATGTTATTACATAAAGTAATACCTAAGTAATTTAGAGTGAGTACTTGTTTAACAATTATGTGATTTACATCCACTAAGATTTTATTCTTTTTGTTCAACACTAGGTAATTAGATTTAGCTTTATTAAAATATAGACCTGAGACTAAGTACAATTTTTCTTCCTGAACATCCAATTGCTCTAAAGATTCCTTTGAATAAGTCAATGTGAGAAGTACATCATTTGCGAAAAGCATAATTTTAGAATTATATTGTCTATGTATATTGATACCTTTTATTATAGGATTTAAGCGGATTGAAGAAGCAAAAGGTTCACTAGCTAGAGCAAATAAAACTGGGGAAAGGGGACATCCTTGCTTTGTACCTTTTGTAATAGCAATTGACTCAGAGGTGAAAGGACCAAGTTTTACATATGCTAGGTTATTGTTATAGATATTTTTTATCAGTGAAATGAATGTCTGAGGAAATTCATAGAGTTTTAATATTTTAAATAAATAATCCCATTTTAATGAGTCAAAAGCTTTTTCTATATCTAGGACAATTAATAATGCTTCCTGATTATTTCTATTTAAGATGCCAATTATAGTTAGAATTCTTTGAATATTATCATTAGTTCACCTGCTATAGATAAAACCAGTTTGATCTTCATTTATAATATGGGGTATGATTTTTTTGATTCTGTTGACAAGGATTGACATAAATATTTTATAATCATTGCTGAGAAGAGAAATAGGTCTATAAGAGCTACATAATGTAGAGTCTTTATTCTCTTTTATGATGGGTGTGATTAAGGAGTAACGCCATGAAGGTGGAGTTGAATTATGAGTTTGGATTTCAAGTAAAGTTTCATGAAATAGTGAGGTTATGGAAGTTCAAAACATTTTATAAAGTTCAATTATAATACCATCGATTCCTGGAGCTTTATTACTTTTGCTTTTCTTAATATTTTCTGTAATTTCTTTATGTGAGATTTGTTTCTGTAATTCTAGTTTTAATGTTTCTGGGATTTTCTTAATATTTAAAGAATTTAGATCTAAATTTGAAATATTACTGTGAGAATTTATAATTCCAAAGTGTTTTGTATAATGATACTTGAAGGCGTCAAGTATATCACTTATGTCTGAAACTTTTCTATTATTTTTTCCCTCATGAAAAATGTTGATTATGTTATTTACTTTAGATTGTTTTTTGGCTTGTAAAGCTAAGTTATGAAGATGTCTAGGAGATGTGAAATATGCATTGAATTTTAATTTTTCTAAAGCCAAATTAGTCTTGTGAGTTAAAATTTCATTCTATTTTTTAATTAGTTCATCAATTATCATTTTATTATTAGACATAGGTGTTAGCTCCTTATTTTTTGCCTTTATTAGCTGTTTTTGTATATTATGTAGTTCTGATTCCCATTAATTTGATTTATTTTTAAACCGTGTGAGAGTTTTGCCATATATATATATATATATATATATATATATATATATATATATATATATATATATATAGTTCCCTATCAGAAGCCTGAAACACTATAAGCCTGAAAATCAAAATCCTGAAAACTAAAGCCTGAAAATTCAAAATCCCGAAAACCCAAAATCCTGAAACTCAAAATCCTGAAAACACAAAATGGACATACTGACGTCATTGTGGCTTTGCTATTGTTAGCCCTGTGGTGTTAGGTCATGCGTTGGGTACAGGTCAGTGTCTTGATTGGTTTTATGTTAGGGTTAGGCGGTTTAAGTGAGTTAGGGTTAGGGTGCAGGTTAGGCATGTATGCAATAGTGACAAATATTGGGGTTAGGGGTTTAAGTGAGTTAGGGTTAGGGCGGGTCAGGTGAGTGTGCAATAGTAACGGACCTTAGGGTTAGGGTTAGGGTCAGGGTCAGTTGGTAGATATTAGTGTCTTTATAGTGAAATATTAGCATTATTTGTGTTTTCAGGATTTTGAGTTTCAGGATTTTGGGTTTTTGGGATTTTGCATTTTCAGGCTTTAGTTTTCAGGATTTTGATTTTCAGGCTTATAGTGTTTCAGGCTTCTGATAGGGAACCATATATATATATATATATATATATATATATATATATATATATATAAGCTTTAAAAGCATCCCATATCATAACTATGTTTATCTCTTTAGAGTAGTTAGTGTCTAAAAAAATTGTAGTTCTGATTCTAACCAAGGGTTAAATTTTCTTAATTGTGTGATATAAACTGGTATTCTTGTTATGTGAGTTAGTTTTTTAAAATCTATTTGAAGTTTAAAAATGAGAGAATTATGGTCAGATAAAGGCAAGGGATTATTGAAAATGTTATTATTTTTGTGTTCAACTCTTGTGAGATAAATAATTTATCAATTTCAATTTGTGTTCTAAATCTAAAATCTTGATGTGAGAATAATTGTTAATTATCTTCTTTGAAAGTGAAAGTGTCGATTAAAGTAAGGGTTTCACTCCATTTTTTTAATATTTTTGCTATGGGAACAAGACGAAGATTTCTCAGATTTGTGGTCTCAGAATTGTTCAATATACAATTGAAGTCTCCTCCTACTATTAAATTACCTTTGTATGCATTACTAATAAAGTCTGGATGTCTTTTAACTGTCTTTGTCCCTATGCCAGGAAACCAATATAAATTCACCAATGTCCAAATTCTATTGTTAAATTTCTATGTGACTAATGCCATAAGACCTTCTTTGTGTTCATAATTAAAGAAAATTTGAGGAAAAATAATGTCTTTCTTCCAAAGAATCATTACTCCTCTAGTTTCTGATTTGTGTGATGAAAGTGATATCATTAAATATTCATTTGGACACCAAATATGTTTATCCTCTGTTTTGAAATGAGTTTCTTGAAAAAAATTACCTGTGGTTTGTTTAATTTTAAGTACCTCAATAGATTAGTTCTCTTCCTTGGATTATTCAAACCATTAACGTTAAGGGATAAAAACGACAGATCCCTACTCATTAATTAGATATGTAAGACAAATATATAAATAGAACTCAGGAATCTTCCAGAATATTGAGATTGCAAATTGTTTTTATCATCCTTAAATATTAATGTCAGATTGGTTACTTTTACTGAGAAGTATACATTATGTTCACACTCAGGCTGGTTAAAAAACAAGAACTTAAACAATACATAAAAAACTATATATAACAAAAAAAATCCAACATTTCAAAAAACTTTCTAATAACCATGAAATGTTAAATATTCCTAATCTGATAGATGAAAGAATATCTATCAGATTAACCCTTATGCCTTAACAACAAACCTTTTCTTGAGCTCTCTAAAAATTTACTGGAGTTCTTTTAAGTTTGCAGTAGGTTATTATATCTCCAATGAGTAAAATGGTTATTAACTCAATTCTCAACATAATTTTAATTAATATCAAAACATTTCAGTTTCATGTTTCATCACTTCTTAACTGATGTAATGTTTTTGTGGTCATAACATGTATAATTTTCTTTTAATTATAACTAGTTTTATTTTAACAAGAGATTCTGATATGTGAATATAGTAACCACATAACCCTTATACAAATAATTCAGTGTGAAGTGGTTTTCCAAATGATATTCTATTAAATTAGTTCTCTTTCCCCTCCCCCCTCCCTCTCCGAGCTACTAGATCTTCTTAGAATGCATATTTACTATATACTGTTTCCATGTTTATAGGAAAACTGGCCTGACATATTGTTCAACAATCCATTATCATCTCAACTATTACATTTATTTCAAAAAGGCATCCATTTTGTGAACTTCAGAGTGTATTCCATCCCGTTGCTATACAATTAATTGTACATCTTTAACCACTCAAACCAGATCGCCTGTCAACTGGGACATATGTTACATTGCAACTAAACTAAAGCATTCCAAAAAGCAAAACTTTGCTTGAGTTTTGAGGAATAATGTATTATATGTAACACAGTGCATAGTTTCATCTTTTATTTCACTTTACAATTAACAAAAAAGTAGTATATAGATTATTTTGTAGAAAATAATGTATGATAAAACCTGTTACCCTAAAAAGTAGGAGCCATCATCTAGTTTACACAATCTTTTACATATTATGCTCCATTCACGTTACATGTATTTGCATGCTTTCAGCTTTATACATAAGATTATATAATGAATTTTACCTGACTTGCATAGTGCAAAGTGGTACTCAATCAGTCCTTGTCAACAACAGATTATTGCTTTGAAAAGGTGACCTTAAAAACAGTGAGCAACATAGACAAGGAACAAGTAATATGTACCTGTGTACCTTTCATTCACAGATATTGAGATAAAGTCACTCTTGCAACCATGATAATCCTGAATGTGAATTGTAATTTTCCTAGCAGATTCATACACTGTCTAGGTCTTTAGTGAATCTAACATAACAAACTGTCATTTAGTGACTGTATGGATTTCACCGAACCCAACTACATAAAATTTCCTTTAATAAGTGTGTAGGTTTGGGTTATTCTGAGGGTGCAGCGTTTTGATCATTCTTTTTTATTTATTTCTCCTAGTCTTTGAAATGTGTCCTTATTCATAAGGTCAAAATTGATTAGATTAAAATTGTTTAATGTATTACTAACACATAGTTTATAGCACAATGTGCAGTGATAATGCAAGATATATGAAACATCAGAAAAAGGAAGGCACAGTTAGTTTGAAAACCAAACATTAAAGTGCTAGAATTAGCCACACTATTTATTTATGTGTGTGTGTGTGTGTGTGTGTGTGTGTGTGTGTGTGTGTGTGTGTGTGTGTGTGTGTGTGTGTGTGTGTGTGTGTGTGTGCTTATATACCAACTCAGTGATCGCCATGCCTTGGAAAAAATTGAATATTCTGAGAACTAGAATCTTGAGCTTATTGTGTGAAGTCCATCCTTTCATCCATTCGATCTATTTAATTTAGATCATGCTCTACCAGGTCTTAATATGTCAAATGCTTGCCCCTGTGGGGACACATGGCTATACAGTGGTTTTTACTGAGATTAGGACAAGTACAGAGAGAAAACTACAATACTTGCAAATGATAAGAAAGGACAGTGTTCTTTATTTACAGTGTCTGGCATATAAAGCAAGCACAGCTAGTGTCCATGATAATGGAAGATGATAATGAAGGAACCTGGCATCAATACTGTCACAACAATGTCAGTGAACAAAAGAAAGTTGGGGATAATGTCTAAACAACTTTATGTACAACCAAGTATTTGTATGATTATGTATGTGTGACAGTCAGAAGTAAGAGTGGATTAGTCACAGTCTTTATTTCTTATTACCTTCCTCTTTTCTCTAAGCTGTTTGTCTTTTCCCATTCCTTTTTCTTACCCCTCCCTATTTATATCTCCTATTCAAGTATAAAGTATATAAATGTGTGCCTATCACTTTAAGAGAGATGAGGAAGTGCGTAAAATGATATACTCTGTGGTGTTTCAGCTTTACCACAAATCCTTCCAACTCACAAGGAAGAATGTCATTTAATGGGAGGTAACTCATAGGGGATACTTGATTCAAGCAGAAAGCGAAAAGAAAAGAAGAAGAAAGGGGCATTGGCGTGGACAAGAGTATCGTTCATCAGAAAGGGACCTCTGAATCAAAGCAGGTGAGGGAGTGAAAAATAGTGTCACACTAGTCGAAACCTACCATCCCATCTGATCCTTCCCTCCCCACCCTCCGCTTTATTTTATTGACTCTTCAAAGCTACATGACCTAATTGAGGGACCAAATGTAACTATTGTTGATGTCTCTTACATTAATGTAGCTGAAGGGACTGTTCGAGCTTAATGTAAAGTGATAAGCACTTTTTGTGGGCTCGTGAACAACACACTAAAGCTTTCTGACAGTTCTGGGGCTCTGAGAACGTAAATTCAAAAACATAGAAAATAACAGCAAAAGCAGGACCATTAGCTATTTTTAAATACCAGCAAGCAAGTATCTTGTGTCTAATGTTTTTTTTAAAAACACACTTCATCATTAAAGAAAAAAAAAACTCATGTCTGCATGCAACTCAAATGTCTTGCTTAATTGAGAGTACAGTGACAGCATGTAAAGCTTTGCATTTTAACCAATTTACCCTCAACTCTCATAGAAAATTAATAAAATGTCGTTCTCCTGTATCACATCCTTCAATTTCACTACTATGGACAAGCAATGAGGGAAAAATAATGATTAGACAGTTATTTTAAAAATTATTAACATTTGGAAGAATGTTTATATACTAACTACAAATGTAATTTTAGAGTGAGAGGAAATGAGAAAGCTAAAACCAAGCAATGGAAATGCTTCACACAATAAATATATCTAGTAGGATCAAACAGAAAAGAAAAAATATTATACATACTTTTTTATTGTCCTTTTAGCACGTGATTCATATTTTAGTTGATTATTTGAGAGACGCAGTAGAAGAAACATTTTTAGATTCAGTACTTTGTTTTTTTTTTCTTTACATCAGTCCATGTATTTTTTTTCAGGTGATCTTTTTAGGGAGGTAGTTGAAGTCCAGTCCATGTCCTCTGGAATTGCTATTATGTTGTTGTTTTTAATTAAGGTGGTTGCTTCTTCAAGATTATTAAAAGATCTCATTTCATTAGAAAAGAAAACCCTTATTTTTGCAGGATATGTAAGTTGGGCTTTTATTTTGTTTTGTTTAAGTAACTTCACCAGTGGTCAGGATTTTTTCCTCAATTCTAGAACTCTGGAGGAATAATCGTTGTCAAATCTGATTTGGGTATGTTTATATTTCAGTGGACTTTTCCTCCATGCAGATTTAAGTACAAGTTATTTGTCCTGGTAAGAGAGAAATTTAACCACAATAGATCTTGGTATGGAGATGGATGAGGAAGGTATTGGTTTCCCTATAGCTCTGTGTGCTCTTTCTATACCATAGGATAAACCTTCCTTTAAACCTAAGATGTCAGGTAACCAGGTGTTTAAAAATAAGATAATATCTTCACCTTCTGACTTTTCAGGTAACCCTAAGATTCTTAAATTAGTTCTCCTTTCGCTGTTTTCCAGATCATCTAATTTATTAAAAAGCCAGTTGTTTTGTTGCAGGATAAATTCACCTTGGAATTCTTCTTCTTTAAGCCTCCCTTCTATATCACAAAGTGATGTTTCAATGTCAGATAATTTAGTTTGATGTTGTTGTAATAATTCTTCAAAGGTTTCAGTTTGTTTTTGGGAGTTTTCTTTTAAATTCTCAAGATTTTCTTTGAAGACGTCCATTTTCAAGGATAGTCTTGTAATGTAGAAGACATCAATTGGATTTCTTTTTTCAGTGTTGTTTCTGAATGAGAATTCTTTGAGAAACTCATTTCCACAGTAGAAGATTAAACTCCAGCTAATTTTGACAGGAAAATGTTGATGAATATCTCCCAAAGTTGGTGTGGTGATGGTAAGGATAGATATCTCCAATATTTGATAGTTTGTTCTAGGATTAAATTATTTTCCTGTTTTTTAGAGTAATTTTGTGGAGCTCTGAAAAAGTGCTGCTTTCAGAATGCCATCTAGGCTCTGCCTCCCAGGATGTGGTGGAGTTGAATTCTTGAGAATAAGTAAGACTAATGCCTCCTCTGAAATAGAAGTAAATGCATCAGTTTACAATAAGAACTGAACAATCCTGAAAATGCAACGATAACAACATACAAACAGGATATAAGCAGGTTGGTTGTTCCAGTGTCTAACCTATAGATAATGGGGTACAGACTTGAAATCAGTTTCATTAAGTTTTCAAAACCCATCATGTTTGGGACTAATGTTATAACATAGGGGATGTGCAATGTTTCACTTTTATTCACAAATCATAAACAATTTGCATCACTTGAAGTGCTGTGCGCTACTGTGGAGCAGACTCATCCACATAAAATAATGTTCATCCCTATCCATTTTCATGCACAACTTAAATCTATGGATGGGAAACAGAAAAATTACCCCCGGACTGTCCTCTGTGCTACTAAAGGACAGATGCAGTTCCTAAATGCTTTGTACCATGCATGGATCCCCTCTAATTATCTATGTTATGATCCCAGCTATTCCCATTTGGGGTAATATATAATATAAATAATTATAAAATAAATAATATTGACCATGGGATAGGTAAGACTAATCTATAACCAAATGGAGTAAGTTATTTCAAGCACAAAAAAATTGCCTAGGCTTAAAGTGGCCCACAAGGACAGCTAGCCTAGTACGTATTTATGGACCTATGAACCTAAGTGTTATTCACTGCATAACATTTTCATGAATAACAGAATTTACAGAATTCATTTGTGTATGTATGCCTGTATGTATTTATTTATTGGCATGTGTTTATTGGGAAAGTCTGACTGGCAAAGGTTTCAGCAAACGCCTTGGGAGATAAGCCCTAACAAACTTATTTATACACAGTAAACAAGCATAAGGTACATGGTACAATTTTTGAATAGTGTCAAAAAAAAATAAATAAATATATATATATATATATATATATATATATATATATATATATATATATATATATATATACATGTTACAGAATACATCAATATGCTTGAGTTGGAAGCAACGCTTGTTACAAGCAATTAGGACATGTTTAAACAATTGTGGGCTGAGTGTTGCAGTTTGACATCCAAATAAGAACAGAAGCCTCTAGAAATTGACTGATATATATAGTTCACGATATTATTCATATGGCAGAAAAGGTAAAGGAATATATGAGAATTAGACAGACAAATGAGGATTTAAGTGAATTAGAGATGGTAGGAGATTAAAAAGGGACATGTGACAAATACATGTGGAAGTAAAGTAGCTGGTAGAGATTTTGAGAAGGTGAGGTGTTATAAACTGAAATATAGTCCCAGAAGATGTAATCTATGAGATGGTATTTAAGATTTTTATGGAGTGCTGACTCTGTCTAGGGGATCAATAGGTGCAAAGCCATGAGTCCATAAGGTGCTTTTTCGTTTGGGATTTCAAGGATTTAGTCCATAAGGTGCTTTTTCGTTTGGGATTTCAAGGATTTTAAAGAGCTGTGCAGTCTCAAGGCAGTTGGGATACAATTCCAATTTTCTGGTACACAGAGTACAAAGAATGACATGCAGTGAGTTTAGATTTAGGTTTGATAAAACAGGGTTTGTTTATATAGCACAAGAGTCTGGTGATTATGGCTGAATGGTGGTATTTAGAGATGGATATTTCATTTTATGGAAGAAAAGATGGATAATAGGGAGAACAGGAAAGATAATTAAAATATGCATATTGACATAGTCCCCAAAGGTGCAAAGGGCCTTTCCACATTTTACTTTTTGATCCATTTATTCCAACACATCTATCACCTGAACTTTGCAAAAATAGAATAGCTTCTCTGCTCAAAGCCAGGTAAGCCCATAGATCCAGTAAGAAAAATCAGTATAAAGACAGAGTGTCAGTTCAGTAGTGCCCTTAATGCAAGATTCTGCATGGCCTATAATGTAAGTGACTGCTTTTGAGAGTTTACAAACACCAAACTAGCAGTCTGTGAAGTATAAGAAACTAAGTTATTATACCCACTTCCAAATATTCTTAAGGTCAAGGAGCTGTTTTGGATGACTTTCCTGGTGTTATCATCTCTGAGGAGTAGAATATCATCTGCATACTTAGAGGGAAGGAGAGATAATTCTGGATACATAATTAATAAGTAGGGATAAAATAAGGACCTAATGCAGAGCTATAGCACCCCGGTTTTGAATAAGCCATGGTAGAAGAAAATATTACCTGTGATGACTCTTAATGTTCTATAAGACAGCCTTTGTTAGGGATCGTTCTCCAAAACCTAACTGCTTGAGAAGCCCAGCATGAACCAGTAAAATGAAACATTAATTATCTGTTGAAATTGCAATGTCATATTTTTACTTTGAGAAGCCTGAGACAGCAACCAACTGCACTGGCATCTTCCTGAAATTCAGTGCCATGAACTTTGCAGTTTGAACACTTAATATCTTTATACATTAACAACAAACTAATGCCAGCTGAAGTACTGCCTACCCCAGTCCCTACCACTTTTCTTGATGTCCTTATTCTGTGTGCATATTTCTTCTTAAGTTTAAGTAGTTAAAGGCACGTCTGCCATATTAAGTTCACAGTTTATAGTCCTAATGTTCTGCTCACTTTTTTCTAGCACTTTAATGGTGGAGTTCCCCCCTGGCAGTTGGCAACTATTATACTGTTACCAGCAGTTTTGCTAAAGGTAGAAGAAGCCTTTCTTTTGTACACTATCATAGTCTTACTGATTCTGTTTGCAGTTCATAGCTATAATTTGCACATAAAGAGTGGATGGTATAATACCCACAAGACATGGATAGCCTGACTGAACCACATAGGTTATAGGTTCATAGGTGTGTACTAGGCTAATAGTCCTGGAACCTTTACAAGCCTAGCCCATAGGATTACCCTGGCATCATGCCACCCGACCTTAGTTCCCAGTCCCTCTGTCGCGTAAAGCCACTGGAGTGATCCCTGGGGTGAATTTTCTATTTCCTATCCACTCATCAAAATTTCCCTTGAACAGGGTCAGTGAGGTGCTCTGCTTGACATGTATGGGAAGTCTATTCCATAGCATGGGCAGTCTCTGGGTTATGAACCTGTCCCTCCAGCATGTTCTGTTGATTGTGGTAATGAAGCTGAGGTCTCTGGAGCGTGTGGTGCGGAGGGATTGGGATTTCTATAGATGTAGCATTTCTAACAGAGCTGGGTCAGACATGGATTTGTATGTCAAGCAGAGATGACCTTTAAGTACACGATATGAGAGAGAGAATAGTTGGTGTTTTTTGAGTTTGTTCATAGAGGACAAGTGTTTAAGGCCTAGGATCCTTTTTGTGAGGTACTTTTGCGGCCTCTCCAGTTGTTGCAGGTGTCAAGTGAGGTACATGCCAAATGGGGCATTGTACTTGATGATTGGCCTAAAGAGGGAAGAATAGAGGGAGACAATGACCTCTTTCTTCCTGGATGTAAAACCATTAGTAATGAGATGTGCCACATAGAAAGACTTTCTGACCACAGTGGCAATGTGATAGTCAAAAGAGAGGTTGCTGTCAACCTGTGTTCCCAGATCTCTTATAACGCCTTCTGTGTTCAGTGGACTACCATCAATGTGGTAATTCAATGGGAACTGGGTTTTTCCCAAAGGGGATGATGATACATTTTTTGGCATTGAGCGTAAGGCCATGGTTCTGATATCAGTCATTTGTCTCTGTGAGGCCTTTCTGAAGTATGTCAACATCACTTGAGGACTTAAAAATAACTACCAACTTACAATTGTCTGCGAACTTTGTCAGCCAGAGTCCCATCATATTGACCTGGGCTTCAGAGAAGTAGATACCAAACAGGAGAGGACCCAGAACCGGACCATGTGGGACTCCACTCGTGACTGGTCGGCAGTCTGACTTCGAGTCAGCTACTTTCACACTGTGGGTTCTATCTGTGAGACAGTTTGCAATCCACCTAGTGATACAGGGGTTGATGCCTAGCTTATTTAGCTTTTCTATGATTCCTGAGTGGGGAATGGTATCAAAGGCCTTGGCCAGATCAAGGTAGGCTGTATGAACCACCTTGCCTTCATCCACAGCTCTGGTGACTGACTCAAGCAAGTCGACCAAGTTGAGCAGGCATGATCTACCCTTCACAAAACCAAACTGTATAGGCTCCAGAGTTTGGAGATTCCCTATATCCTTGTTTATTAGGTCCATGATGATGTGTTCCCTAGCTTTGCATATCAGACTCGTCAGGCTAATGGGGCAATAGTTCCCAGGGTCTGTAGTCGCTCTTCCTTTGTGGAGAGGGATGACTGTAGCAGTGTGCCATTCGGTAGGGACAAAACCTGAGGTGAGGCTGTGATTGAACAGGGCACACCGGTGAGGTGCAAGTTCACTCTGTAGTTCATGTAGAACACAGCCAGGGGATATTGTCAGGTCCCATAGAAGCTGTATTCTTGGCCTTGGACAGTGCTGTTTTAACCTATGCAGCTACTGCCTGGCAATCTACTGATATTGTGATTGGTCCTTTGGGGGGAGGGATAAAGTTGGCACTGAATCTGTCGGCCAGATTATTGGCAATATCTGTTGGCTCATTATAGAAGATACCATTTTGCAGGAGCTCAGAGCAAATCTGGGTATTGCCGTGAAGATTCTTTATATAAGTATAGAAGGCCTTGTGGTTGTCTTTACTATCTGCTGCAATTCTGTTTTCATATCTAGCTTTAGAGGATTTGATGAGGGATCTCAACTTTTTGTTGAGGCTGATAAGGGAGTTTTTCCAGTCTTGGAACTTCACCTTATTCCACATCAGTTTCCTCCTTCTGTTGTAGAGTTTGTTTATGGCAGGGGACCACTAGATTGGCTTCCTTTTTTTAGAGGAGAGTATCTTGGTTCTATCAGGTATGGTGAGATCCATACATTTGTGTACGTGTTTGTACAGTCCATTGGTGTATGATTTGGCAGATATGCAACTATTCTCCATTTGCATGGGTGCCATGAAGTTATCCACCTCTGTTTTTAGGAGCCCAAAGATAGCTTTGGAGAGGTTTTTCATGGTGGTTACCTTTGCAGGGGGGTGGGGGGTGGGAGGTATGTGTATTTCCAAGGTGATTAGTTTGTGGGCAGATCTAATCAGGGAGGAGCTGACTGTTTGTGTAGAGCAAGGGTCGTCCATGTTAGTAATGACCAGGTCAAGGATGTTGCTACTTCTAGTGGGGTTAAGAATGAGCTGGTCCAGGGCATTGGAATTAATGAATTCCAGGAAACATTGGGCAAGTGTATTCGTACATGTGAAGATTTCCCAGTTAATGGATGGGTAGTTGAAGTCACCCAGTATGAGAGCGTTGGGTTGGACCCTAATATTCTCCAGGGTACTTAGGAATGTGGAGTGTGAGTCTTGGGACATAGTTGAGGACCTATAGCAGGCTATGACCTGAATCACTGTCTTACCCAATGTTAGCTGCACCTGACGTATCTCAGATGCATTATGTTTGGCTACAAGTCTGGAGGTGTGCGCATCCTTTATGAATATGGGAACAGCACTGCCTTTGGAGCTTCGGTCCAAGTTCTGGGGCCAAAAGGTGTGGAATGAGTTATAGTCTGGTAGTGCCTTGAAACAGGTCTCTGTTACTGCACTAATGTCAATGTTCTCCATTTTAAGGAGTACTTCGAGTGAGTGCATTTTGAGATTTAGACTTCTAGTGTTAAGCAGCATGACCCTCAGATTGCATTTGTTTATAGCTGTTACGATGGTAATTTGGTCTTTGGAACACCACCTAAAAAAGGCACTACAGGGGTGGCAAGAGCCTTGGCCAGTATCCAGAAGCCCAGGGGTGACAGATGCAGGCCATCTCTGGCAAAGCATTGAGGTTTGTCAGTCATGTCATCCCAGGCAGACAGATACTGGATCCGCTTAGAATGACACCAGAAACTTAGCCAATTGTTGAAATTAATAATTTTCTGCTTGTACTGTGGTATCATTCTGGGTGATGGTAGGATGCTGCTCAGAGCTAGGGTCATACCTGTCTGGGCTACATAATCCGAGAGCTCCTCTATGTCTCTTTTCATGTAGTCCAGGGAGGTACGTCTCAGGTCATTTACACCCACATGTACAATGACAGAGTCATGTTTATAACTGTTGTTGAGGGACCTGAGTGCTTGCATTATGTGATGGATCCTGGTGCCTGACAGGCAGCTGACTGTTACTATCTCCTTATTCAACCTAGTGAGTGGAACATCAGTGTGCCTCACTATCGAGTCACCTATGACTAGTGTGTTGGGCATGCTGTTTTGCCTTAGAGGCTTTGGTTGATTGGCAGACTGTTTAGGAGAGTTATGTGTCCAGTGATTAGTGTTGCGTTGTGGTGGTCAAGTGCATTTCTGCCTTGGAGGTTTCTGCTGTTTGGGTAGATTTTTATTGAGAGTCTCTGGAAAGGTGGGTGTGTGGTTTGTGTTTTGATGTGAAGGCATTGCTGGTGTGTGTTCTGGAGGGCTATGTGTTCCATGTGGTGCGATGCAGGTGTTGACCTTCTCCTCTTGACCAACTATTCCAGTCTTAGCTGGAGAGTGCATGGCTTCCAGTTTGGATATATAAGTGAATCTCTCACAGGTCTGAGTGTTAGGAGGTAAGAGGAGAGGGTTGTCAGTGTACATGAGGCAGTTGCTACATTCCCTCATGATACTCAAGTTCACCAGGTTAATAGGAGAAAGTTAAGAGTCTCCAACTTCCGTTACTGTTTCAGCTGTATACAGAACTAAGTGAAGGTCTGGCTTATATGACTGTTTTGAAACAGTCACATATAACTCTCATTGAAACCTTAAATATAGCCTAAATATCTTTGAAAAGGCTGTTCAGAGAATAGAAACCAAAGGGAATCACAAGTATGTCTGACATCTTTTATAGATTTCAAATAACATTTATAAATTTGAGTATAAGATGCCTGTTTCTGAGTCACAATTTGATTGTATAAATACTAGTGATTAAAAAAAGTCATGAGGTATGACTCCCTTTCACCACAAGGATCTGCTGTAGTTCCGAAAGCTAGACTGAATAATAAAACAGACTCAGTTACATATGATTGCTTTGACTTTTATATGGCTTATTTCCAGTCTGCTGGTAATCGTTTTACAAACATGGTATGGCAAAATGCTCTGCTGCTTCCTGGCTTCCCTTTTAGTCACAACAGTCTACATATTTTGGTACTCGTCACTGTTCTGAGAGTGATTGATGGCCTTTTAACAAGTGTCCATTTGTAGATGGAAAAGAAGCTGAAAATCTTTTGCAGTTTTCTTGTTTCTATCAATGCTCAAAAAATGTGTTGCCTGTCTCTTCTTTATTAATTTTGAAATCTTCATTGCTATGCATTATTCTCTCAGAAAAAAGAGTTTGTGCAAATTAGCAGGCCCTCGGTTTTGTTACCTAAACTGAATAATTTGCAACATGCTGAGTATGCTCCTCATTGTATATAAGCAGTAACAACACGTAGCAACACACAGTAATGCAAATAAAAGACAAGGAAAAATAAACGCTCTGATGTATTACAGAAAGGTGCACAAAAACATGTATAATTAAAAGGTTCAGTAAGTCAGGGGGTGGTAGTGGAGGAGGGTTTTATAGCAAAAGGATGTTTTCTACATTACTTACTGCTATACTTCACAATGTGAATTCTAATTTCAAGAAATACTTATTAATACATTTTAAAGCCTCCCTACACTGCAAAGCATGACTCTAATGGAATTAATCTGCTTAAGCATTCATTATACATAAATGCAAGTGCCAGGAACACCACAGAGGCAATGACATGCATCATTAGTGCGCTACCTATAAATAAATTAAAATTATTCTTCCATGAATATACTAGTTCTGCAGTACAGCAGGATTGTGGATACATTGTTGCATGCTTGTATATGTGTGTGTGCGTGTGTGTGTATGTATATATCTATATAGTCCTTTGTTTCATAAAAGAGGTACAGCAGAAGAAAACAAAAAGCTCCTCTGAAACTATTTTAGAAACAGCTGTGGATTAACTTACATTGACATGTCATTAATACTTCTTATTTTAACAAAACATTTTTCAAAGCTACTGAGAAGAGAAATGTAGAACCTGTAAACGATTCAGATTGTGCTGCAATAGCTTCAAATATGAGATTAATAATGTGGTACCCTGTGTGAATAACGGTCTCATTTCCTTCAAAGGACTGCAAAATCTAATTAAATGAGTTGTGCTGCAAATATGAATGCATTATTAATATGATGGGCTTATCCCACATTCTTTACTTGGTAAAACATATCCAATCATTTCACACTTAAGATATTACAGATCCCTTTAGAAAGGTATATGTGTCTGGGAAGGTAAAGGGGAAAAGGGGGGAAATGACAAAATGATGACTCAGAAAAGGAAGGGTGCATGGGAAATGCTGGATGTAGCTAGGAAACTGTGGCAAACAATCTTGTGAATCTTCAGAGATTAACAGGCCATCACTTAATGAGGTGTGTCCATTGAGAAATGACATGGAGTGAGGACTAGGTAACTGCATGGCTGATGTATACAGAAAATAAAAATCTGGACAAAAGGCAGCAGGATATCTGATTTGTATTGCCCAAGGTGCAGAAAGTTTGAGAACAGTTCTGGAATAAAGGATTCCCAGAGAAGAAGGAGATGATCCAATATAAAGGAAATGGAATAACTGGGGGTCTAGTAAATAAACAACTTATCAAACTCATGTCTGAATACAGTGCCCCTTTTGGTATGTACAAATCCAAGCATATCACTCAAATGGAAAGGCGCCAAGCATTTCTAATCAAGAAAATTAAAACTCATAAATCCTTCAACTACCCCAATAGATTAGTATGACTCTCTTTATACTCAATACCTCACAAGGTACTGAGAAGCAACCTGTATCTCTCTTTTTGCACCATGAAAGACACATTCCTATCTTAGCTCCTATTTCTTCATAAAACTAGTGGCTCTACAAACACCCACACTAAGGACCTAAATCTACACCAACAGATAACCAAGTCTCACTATAGGGATAGTTAACTTCCTAACTCGAAGTATTCCTAGCCTATTAAGTTATGAGTACGGGTCAAATAAAGTACTACTTTGGTTACATTTATGGCTAGCCTGGATGAGTAGTTAGGTAGACACAAATTGACACCCAAGTTATCATGTATTACCCTACTCAGTATGAGAGGTGAGTATTAAGTGTTTCTAAAGGGTGACAAGAACTTTTACTTTTGTCTGCTTAAAAGTGTATATTGCGAGGCATCTTATTGTCCCCATGATTGCCTGCCTAGTATGTCACGTGTTCCTATGTTATTCAACAAGCAATAGAAACCAGCACGAAAAACATTTGTCACAGGTTTGCACCAATAGTGAGGCTTCATGAGAGATGTAGCTAGTTTATGTTAATCTAATAAAGAGGATAGTAAATGGAGTGACTCACAGTGGGGAGATATGGGTCTAAGCACACAGCTGGGAAATAGCTTGATGTTAGCCACTGAAGACAGGACAATCATAATACTGTGAGTAGGATATACAGGGATTTAAGGGGAGTAAGAGAAGAGAAGAGAAGAGAAGAGAAGAGAAGAGAAGAGAAGTTGGGGGTTGGCATAATGGTTATGTTGTTTACATTACAGACACAAAGTTCAAGATTTGATTCTCAAATGGGATAATTGACTAGGTTTCAAATGATCTCTGAGGGCAGTTAACTTAGTACTAACCTATGAACCTAAGTTATAAACACTCCCAGCCCAGAAACCCCACCCCCAGCCCAGAAAACCACAGTGAAAAACTTCTCAAAAGCGAACTTCACACTTCTCAAAACCGAAGTGGAATCCTTCAAGGCCCCAGAGCCAGTGGAAACTACAGCCCAAACTGCAGAATCCTATATAAACGCATTCTACGGACATCTCCAGGAATGCATGGATCATGCTATCCCAAACAAAATCAAGACCCAATCATCCAAAGGCAGGCGTCCAGTCTGGTGGACCCCAGCCATAAATAAACTGTACAACAGAAGGAGGAAGCTACTACATGATAGAGCAAAATCCCTAAAAGGGAAGGCATCTCTGATCAGTACTAGCAAAAAATTATGATCCCTCATAAAATCCTCCAAGGCCAGCTTCGAGAGAAAAATTGCACAGGACACTAAAGACAATCATAAGGCTTTTTTCAGTTATGTTAGGAACCTGGGATGCAACTCCCAGACTTGTTCTGAGTTGATTCTAAATGACAAAAAATACACTGAACCCACAGACATCGCCAATATCCTGGCAGACAGGTTCAGTGCAAACTTCTCCACCCCCCAAAAGAGCAAGTATCTATCCCGGCAGAGTGCAGCCTCCCAAACATCTCTGATGCTCAGGTGAAGGCCGCCCTCTCCAAAGCAAAAAACACTGCTTCCATGGGACTAGATGGTGTCCCAGGTTGCGTCCTACATGAACTCCAAAATAACTAATCCCTCAAGTAAAACTGCAGTACAGTCTCAGCCTCACTACAGGATATATGCCTAAAGAATGGCGTACAGCAACAGTGGTCCCACTCCACAAAGGTGGCACCACTGCGGACCCTGGAAACTATCGCCCCATAAGCCTGACTAGCCTAGTCTGCAAGGCTATGGAGAGGATCATCATGGAACTCATAAACAAAGACATTGGGGACCTACAGACAATAGATCATACCCAATTTGGCTTCATCAAGGGCAGATCCTGCCATTTGAACCTGGTCGACTTCTTCGAAACAGTCACCAAGGCCATAGATGAAGGGAAGGTAGTCCACACAGCCTATCTGGACCTCGCAAAGGCATTTGACACAATACCCCACTTGGGCATCATAGATAAGCTATCCAGCCTAAATATAAACCCCTATGTCACAAGATGGGTCGCAAACTGGCTCAAAGACAGAACCCACAGAGTCAGAGTTGCTGGAGCCATGTCAGACTCGAAACTGGTCACAAGTGGTGTCCTACAAGGTACTGTCCTGGGACCTCTCTTGTTCAGTATTTACTTTTCTGAGGTACAGGCTAACGTGGGAGGACAATGGCTCACCAAGTTCACAGATGTCTGCAAACTGGGTGCCATAATCGACTCTCCAGCTGACACAAACATCCTTCAAAAAGGTCTCGCAGAGACAGATAACTGGTGCCAGAGCCATGGTCTAAAGCTAAATGCCAAAAAGTGTATAGTCATACCCTTTGGCAAAAACAATGTGCCCACAAATTACCACATAGGTGGTAACCCATTAAGTACAGAGAAAGTAATTAGGGATCTGGGGACCCAAGTTGATAGCAATCTCTCCTTTGACAACCACATTGCCAAAGTGGTTAGAAAGTCCTTCTACATAACCCACCTTATCATGAAAGGATTCACATCTAGATCAAGAGAGGTAATCATGCCCCTTAATTCATCCCTCATCAGGCCCATCATAGAATACAATGCCCCCTTTGGGATGTACCTTACCCGACACCTGCAGCAATTAGAAAGACCCCAAAAGTACCTCACCAGGAGGATCAAGGGACTCAAACAGATGCCATATGCTGCTCGGTTAAAAAAACTCCAGCTCTACTCAGTTGCATACCGCCTACTTCGAGGCGATCTATGCCTGACATATAAAGCTATGTCCAACCCAGAATTAATGGACATGCTCCACCTCAGTAAATCTAAATCCCTTAGAGCCACGCGCTCGAGGGACTTGAACCTCAGCACAGAAATAAATAGAACATGCTGGAGGGACAGATTCATAACCCAGAGGCTCCCTTCGCTCTGGAATAGAATTCCAATTCATGTTAGGCAGAGCATCTCACTGACTCTGTTCAAGAAGAATCTTGATGAGTGGATGGGGGATCATAGATTTGTCCCTGGGATTACTTCCGTGTCACTATTAGACAGAGGCACAGTAAACTAAACTTTAAAAAGTGCACAGTATACTCAAATCAAGGGGTGGCGTAAGCCAAACACAATCGGGCTAGGCTTATAAATGCCCCAGGGCAGATAGCCTAGTATGAACCTATGAACCTATGAACCTATGAACTTGAAAGAAGGAGAAAACTGAGAAATTAAGGTGTCTGGGAAGAGATAAAGTCTGCTTTTAAAGACTTTAAGTATTTGTTTTCATCCATTATTTTAACTCATTTTCCTCTGCAATGACTGTCTTTATAGCAGTGATAGGTGCTCTGACATACATCACATTTGGAGTACTTGCCATACCCATCTAGTATATTTAATATTTAGCAATGGCAGTCTCACTGGCTCTTTTGTTTTCCCAACTTATTACTTCACTTCTGCTATATGAAATATGATATATCCTGACTTACATTAGTGACCACTATAGTGCCAGATGCCTTTTCTCTGTAAAAAGTACTTTAAGGCTGAGTTCAATGAGGCAAATGTGAGTTCAGTACATGCAATTAATGTTTGCTGTCGGTCTTTTGCAATAAACTATGCACTATCAGTTTAAAAACAAGCACCGGACCTCAGAACATCATATTATATTTATGCATCTGACTATTCTCCATGGATGGTATTGGCTGTTCACAGGGTCACTAGAGTTGGCTGCATCTCAGACGCATAGATAGGGATGGGATATCTTTGCTCAAAATTAGTTATATAATCTGCCCTGGAAATTATGTCTCTAATAATCTGATTAAGATTAGAGTATGTTTGATAAATCCTATCTTTTTCCTCTCTCCAGAATGTAGCATCATGTCTAGTTATTAAAGCAGACATACATTCATCTAATCTCATATTCTCTGTTGATATTCTTCAGCACAGTAACCCAAATCCAAATCATAGTCATTTTTCCTTCTTTAATAATGCTTATTTTCATCAAACATCAAACAGAAGTGGGAATCTACCAGTGAAAAGGCTGACCAAACCATTTCTGTTTTCAAGATATGTGGTGATTATTCATTTGAATATCCAAGCTGCACACCAACAATTAAGATTCATACATACTTGTCACAGTCTAAACTGCAGCAAAAACACAAACGTCATTGTCAAAAAGCCCAAGCACTGTTGCAAGACTGCCACTAAACAAATGACAACTTGCTGCTTAAACAACCACCCACAGAAGCCATACTGCAGAGGATTTTGTATTCCATCTATTGGCATAATTTATAGTCTGTGATGAAGGTCTCCAAGATCCTTGCTCCCTTTATGCATGTAAAGAATGCATAGAGCTAATGTACAAAAGGCTACAATGTACCAACCTATGAACCTATAAATAGGGTGGGAAGAAATAGCCAGGAGATTGCTATGGCTAGGCTTGTATAGGCCCTAGGGCTGATAGCCTAGTACCAACCTATGAACCTATGTTGCCAGTTAAAGCAGCAGGGAGGAATTTATGAGCATTAGGTGTTAAACTACCTTTGTGTAGTATACGAAAAAATACAACTAATAAATGAATAAATGGATCAGGAGTCCTCACCGCTAAGTATACAAAATTTAATAGCTTTAAGCGCGATCAATTACAATACACTTTTCGTCGGATAAAATAACCAACTTCTTCAGAAGCATTAAAACAATGCAAGCATAGAACACAGCCTTAATAATTTTGTATACTTAGCGGTGAGGACTCCTGGTCCATTTATTCATTTATTACCTTTGTGTAGTGCTCGAGATGTACACAGTATTTGGCTATCCAAATATGTTAGGACCCCAGAAAATGATGAAAGAAATGATTTTGCAGTAATAAGAGTGTCATTATAGCTTTGGTCTGCAAATTAAGAAGAGTTTTGAATTATATAAAAGTATACAAAGTGCTGCTTAGACCACTGACACTTATTTTTACTGTATTTTCAAGACAGTAGGTGGACCCCTCTGAACTTTGAATATTTAAGTGTGATGGGGAAGTATCTACTAAGTCTGAAATTGTTGGGACTCAAAGGAAATGTCCTGTTTTCTGATATACTGTGATCTTGGAATTAAGTAGCAGGAGTATAAATAATGCAGGACCCCAAATTGAGAGCACCCTACAAAAATGTTAATGTGTAAAAGTAGTTTTTTCTCTTCACTACTATTCCATTCAAATAGTAATGTGTTGAGGTTTTCTGACTTGTAGTACTGATCCTCACATCATCAATAGGGCACACACAGATACGGAATCATTATAATGTAACACTGCCTAAAACAAGTTGAAGCAAGTTGCCATGGGTCAGGAGCCAGCCTAGACATGAAAGCAGACTGGCTTCATATGCATCAAAAGTGCTGACACATGCAGTAGTTTTTGGTTGTCAAAATATCCATGACTATGTATAAGGGAAAAATCATGATTCCAGAGTCTGACCATAAGCTACATCAAAGCATATTTATTTTTGTTGACCGGGATTCATAGATTGTTACTAGGTTAATGACCCAGGGAGGCCTTTCTAAGCCTAGCCAAGTTTTCCTGAAAGAGTGATGATATCCTCTATCCAAACAGGACATTGAAAGCCAGGCATTTATAAGCTACTTCTGTCCATAAGGGACATGGGTCCCAGGGACGGTGTAAGTTTCTTATTCCCCATCCAGTGGTCTATGTCGTGCTTAAACTGAGTAATAGATGAGCTCAGCTTCATGTGGATGGAAAGCCTGTTCCATAGGAAGGACAGTCGCTGAGACACATATCTGTCTCTCCAGTATATTTTGTTTAAGTTACAGACAAAACTCAGGTCCTTACACTTTGTGTTTCTGGTACTCTTTGACTTATGGATATGTAGGAGATTCATAAGTGTGGGGTTTATGTATACCTTGTAAGCCAGGGATAGATCACCCCTCTGCAATCTATAGGAGACTGACTGGAGAGGAAGGGCTTTAAGGTGCTCTGCATAAGGCAGGTTTGTTACACTTTGCATTCTTTTTGTAAGGAACCTATGAGGGCACTCTAGTTGCTGCATTTGCCTGGTCAGGTACATACCAAAGGGGGAAGTGTACTCTTTTATTGGTCTGATAAGAGCATAGTACAGTGGGATAATGACTTCTTTGGACCTAGATGTCATGCCCTAACTTATAAGTTGCACAACCTAAAGGATATCCTTACCACTGTGACCACATGATGGTCGAATGTAAGGCTCCTGTCTATGACCACTAGGTTAACTCTTAGAGGCATAGTATCAATATGGCAATTAGCTGGGGTGGTTGACATCTCAAAGGGTACAATTATGCATTTCTTAGCAGTGAGTTTAAGATCATGGCTTTGGCACCATTTGTTAGTCAGAGATAGACCTTCTTGAAGAATGCTAGTGTCTGCAGAGGAGTCAATGTAAACCCCCAGCCTGCAATCATCTGCAAACCTAGTCAGCTGTAAACATTCAGCACTTGCTTTCATTTTAGAAAAATAGATGCAAAAATGGAGCAGGCCCAGTATAGAGCCCTGGGGGACTCTGTTAATGACTGGCCTCTAAGTGGAGGTGGCTTCACCTATTTTGACCTTCTGGATCCTATCAGTGAGCCATTTGGAAATCCACTGGGTGATAAAATGGTTTATATATAAATTAGGGAGCTTGTTTATAATACATGAGTGGAGTACTGTATCAAATGCTTTGGCCAGGTCGAGGTAAGCTGTGTGCACAGTCTTACCTTCATCCAATGCTTTAGTGACCCTCTCAAAAAAGTCCACCAGATTTAACAGGCATGACCATCCTTTAACAAAACTGAACTGTGATGGGTCCAGTGTTTACAGATTATCTATATCATCATTTATCATATCCATAATGATTCTTTCCATGACCTTACATTTTAGGCTGGTAAGAATTATGGGCCTGTAGTTAACCAGAAGAGAGGTTGGACCTCCTTTGTGCAAGGGAATGACTGTAGCCATCTTCCTTTCCTTGGACACAAAACCTGACTGAAGGTTTCAATTGAAAAGTGATTCAAGTAGACCAGAGAGGTCATGTTTTATGCTATTTATTAAACATCCCAAGATGTTATTGGGTCCCATTGATGCAGTGTTTTTGGCCTCAGAAAATGAATTGTTGACCTATTCCCTAGTAATGGTTGGGGGGGTTGCGGTTTGAGATATTTCCTTTGGACTATCAGGAGGAGAATGGAGGAGAAATTTGAGCTGAACATTGTCAGCCAAAAGGTTGCCAATGGCCCCCTGGTTCAGTGTGGGTGATGCCATTTACAATAAGTTCTGGGCATTGCTGTGTATTTCCCCTGATGTTACAGACATTGCTGCAGAAAGATTGGTGGCTGTCCTTTGCCTGGGAAGCTATTTTTTCTTCACATTTAGTTTTGAAATATTAATTAACCCTCTTAGCTGTCTGTTTAGATTGGTCAGGGGGCCTTTTAGTATGTGTGCCTTTTTTTTGGTCTCACTGGATCCTGGATTTAATTTTCATTTAAAATAATACTGCCTTATGGTCAGATCTGATGAGTGAAGATGTTATATTGGGTGAGGAACATAGGCCTCCCATATTCATGAGTACAAGGTCAAGGATGTTTGTACACCTTGTAGGTGAATGGACCAACTGTTCCAAGATGTTGGTTTTAACAAACTTTAGGAATTACTGGGCTTGAGAATTAGACTTGGTGCAGGATTCCTAATCTGTGCAGGGGTAGTTGAGATCCTCCTTGAATGGTAAGGGACTCTAGTACATTGAGATAGGTAGTATGGTTTCCTGGGACATGGAGGGGGATGTATAGGTTGCAAGGATATGGTACGACACCCTGTTCATGGTGAACTGCACATGTATGAGTTCCAGTGGGTCATACACTTTAACTAGTATGAATGTGAGGTTGTTTTTAATATAGACTGAGACTCCTCCACCCTTAGTTCCCTCCTGTGCACTAGCTGGTCTAAAGGTGTGAAAGGCATTATAACCTTGCTGGGGTACTGTCTGTGACTTTAAATCATGTCTTCGTTGCTACACAGATGTCTACACCCTCCAGGGAGAGTAAGGCTTGCAGGGAGTGGAGTTTCTTGTTATGATTTCTAGCATTGAGCAGCACCACTTTCAGATATTCTCTCACAGGTTCAGTTAAGTCAGTAGTTTTATCAGTTTGGCATTGC
The DNA here is from genome assembly GCF_019279795.1 of Protopterus annectens. Classification (NCBI taxonomy): domain Eukaryota; kingdom Metazoa; phylum Chordata; order Ceratodontiformes; family Protopteridae; genus Protopterus; species Protopterus annectens. The sequence goes on from NC_056726.1 coordinate 919,090,146, forward strand.
CTAAAAAAGGCACTGTGGGTGTTGAAAAGGTGTTTGCCAATATCCAAAATCCTAGAGGGGTTTACTGTAAACCATCCCTGGCAAAGCAGCATTGTCTGTCAACCATGTCCTCCCAGGCTGTCAAATATTGTGCCCCCCCACCCCCACCAGACTGACACCAGAAGCTAAGCCAATTTTTAAAATCAATCATTTTCTGTTGATAACATGGCATCATCCTTGGAGAAGGTAGCATGCTACTCAGTGCACTTATGTGAGACACATAATTAGTGAGCTTGATCATGTCTCACTTCATATAATCAAGGGATGTACACCTTAGATCATTAACACCCACATGGACTATTACAGAGTCATACTGGTGCCTGTGGTTCAGTGACCTGAGTGCCTGTGTGACATGATAGATCCTAGCCCCAGAAATACAGCTAACAGTGACTCTCTCCTTTCTCAGTCTGGTGAGGGGATATCAGTGTGCCTCTCTGTAGAATAAAAAATGATCAAGAAATTTGGCATGGTGTGCTGTTTTTTCTTAAGGGCTTAGCAGTAGAGGTATTGGATATAGTATTACTGTATGTAGCTATGGGTGGTATTTTAATGGATCGTTTATGTAATGGCTGAGGACCCTTCCTTTGACTGTACTGTGCAGGAGGTCTTAGTGTTTTAGGAAGGTTACCTGCAAGTGCTTCAGCACAAGTAGTTTTATGTGTAGAGTCTTTATCCTGTGCAGTAGATGTGGTAAAAGTATCACTGTCATCCTCTATAACATTATTTTTGGTTGTATATGAGAGTTTTGCCTTCAGGGCTGAAGTGTACTTAAACCTCTCGCATATTTTATCAGTTTTATTAAGACTACGTGGGTTGTCAGTGTACGTGAAGCAATTGCTACAATATCTCAAAATATTCATGTCAACCAGAATGGTCACAGAGAGAGTCAGGAGGTGCATATCCATGGCTACTGATCTACTAGGGCAGGGTGAGGGAAATGTAAATATTGAACAGGTCAATAACACACGGAACTTGATGAGCAGCGCTCAGCTATGTGCACACTAGATGCTCCAGTAGATAAAAAAATCTGTCTAGACAGTAATGCTAGACCACAAACCTTCCTAATGTAAAATAACTGGTTTGGAGCCCGAGTGATTAAACCAGAACTAAGACACTTAGAATAACAGGCATAATAAGCCTTCACCAACAATTCTCAGCTTAGAAGGTTGGAGACTACCCTCTTCTCTCACAAGAGTGTAGACCACAACCCTCTTAATGCAAAAAAACTGGCTTGGATCCCAAGATCTTAAACCAGAATTAAGACAATTTTACAATAACAGACACAATAAGCCTTCAACCAGCAATTCCCAACTCAGAAGGATGTAAGCTACCTCTCCTGCCACAAGAGTGTAGACCACAAACTTTCCTTAGGTAACATAACTGGTTTGAAGACCAAGTGCTTAAATCAAAACTAAGAGGCTTAAAATAACAGTTACAATGCAATCAGGCTACTAACAAGCAATAATAAATGTAGCAGATTAATTGCAACTGAACACTTCAAGGACATGCAGCAAAAGGCTAAATAAAGTAGAACAAAGCACAATTACAGTAAAAGTAACTAAATAAAGTGTAATTTTTTTTTAGTAAGTGGGAAGAGAGGAAACAGAAAATAATTCAAGTTTAAGAGACTAATGGGGAGAGCTTTTCCAGATGATCTCTCAGTGCTCAGTAGATTAAGCTGATGAGATGGAACTGGGAGGAATTTCCAAAATCAGATTTATAGTAGGGGCAGGTAAATCAAAAGCCACCAACTTTAAAAGTACAACAGAAATGCTGCTCAATGCCAGAAGTCTAAATCTCAAGATGCAGGCACTCGATGCACTCCTCAGTATGGAGAACATCGACGTCTGTGCAGTAACTGAAACCTGGTTCAAGGCTCCTGAGAGCACCCCAGCGCTACCAGGCTATACCTCGTATCATGCTTTTCGGCCCCAAAACCTGGGCCAAACCACAAAGGGAGGGGGAGTGTCCATATTCATCAAGGACACCCACACCTCCAGGTTAGTAGCAACACATGAAGCATCGGAGACCATACAGGTGCAACTAACCATAGGCAAAACTGCAATACAACTGGTAGCATGTTACAGACCACCCTCCCAGTCTCAGGAACCCCACTCAGCCTTTCTGAAGACATTGGAGGATATGAATATATCACAAAATACCATCATACTGGGAGACTTCAACTACCCAAACGTAGATTGGGTACATTATTCTAGCCCTAACACTCTAGCCCAAAAGTTCCTGGAATTCATAAATTCAAATGCACTGGAACAACTAGTCACCTCTCCCACTAGGGGAGATAATATACTAGACCTGATCATCACAAACATGGGGACAAAATGCTCCACACCAGAGGTATACCCCTCACTAGTGAGATCTGACCACAAACTAATCACCCTGGATATACATATCCCACCTCCACCCCCAGCACAAAAGACCACAGTAAAAAACTTCTCAAAAGCAGACTTCACTCTTCTTAAGACTGAGATGGTATCCTTTAAGCCCACTGGGCCAGTGGATACCACATCCCACAATGCCGAATCCTTCACAAATGCTTTCTATGGACATCTCCAAGAATGCATGGATCATGCAATCCCAAATAAATCGAAGTCCCTCTCCACCAAAGGCAAGCGTCTTGTCTGGTGGACCTCAGCCATTAACAAATTGTATAACAAAAGAAGGAAGCTACTGCACGACAGAGCAAAATCTCATAAAGGGAAGACATCTCTGATCAACACTAGCAGAAAACTACGTTCTCTTATAAAAACATCCAAGGCCAACTTTGAGAGAAAAATCGCTAAGGACACTAAAGATAACCACAAAGCCTTCTTCAGCTATGTTAGAAACCTGGGCGGAAACCCTCAGATATGCTCAGAGTTAGTTCACAACAACAAAAAATACACTGAACCCACAGATATTGCCAACATTCTGGCTGACAGGTTCAGTGCAAATTTCTCCCCTCCCTCACCCCCAAAAGAAGAAATACTTATCCCAGCTGAATGTAATCTCCCTGTTATCTCAGATGTTCAAGTGAGAGCCGCCCTCAACAAAGCTAAAAACACAGCATCAATGGGACCTGACGGTATCCCAGGTTGCGTGCTACGTGAACTCCAAGAGGAGCTAAACCCACACATAAAAATGCTATTTAACCTTAGCCTTACTACAGGATATGTACCTGAACACTGGCGTACAGCAACAGTAGTCCCACTCCACAAAGGGGGTACCTCTACAGACCCTGGGAACTACCGCTCCATAAGCGTAACCAGCCTGGTCTGCAAAGCTATGGAAAGAATCATCATGGAACTCATAAACAGAGACATTGGGGACCTACAGGCACTTGACCCCACCCAGTTCGGCTTTGTGAAGGGCAGATCCTGCCTTTTGAACCTGGTTGACTTTTTTGAAACAGTCACTAGAGCCATTGATGAGGGCAAAGCAGTCCATACAGTCTACCTGGACTTGGCTAAGGCCTTCGACTCAGTACCCCACTCAGGCATCATAGATAAGCTCAACAGCTTAAACGTAAACCCTTATGTCACTAGATGGGTTGCAAACTGGCTAAAGGATAGAACCCATAAAGTTAAAATCACTGGAGCAATGTCAGACTCAAAGCCAGTCACAAGTGGTGTCCCGCAAGGATCTGTCCTGGGACCCCTCTTGTTCGGGATTTATTTCTCAGATGTTAAAGCAAACATGGGAGGATTGTGGCTGACAAAGTTCGCAGATGACTGCAAACTAGGCACCATAGTCCATACACCAGCAGACACATACATCCTACAAAAAGGCCTCACAGAAACGGACAACTGGTGCCGGAGTCATGGCCTTAAACTAAATGCCAAAAAATGTATAGTCATCCCCTTTCGGAAAAACAAAGTACCCACAAATTATCACATAGACAGCAACCCACTGAGTACAGAAAAAGTAATCAGAGACCTAGGGACCCAAGTCGACAGCGACCTCTCATTTGACACCCACGTTGCCAAAGTGGTTAGGAAAAACATTCTACCTTGCATACCTTATCATGAAGGGATTCACATCCAGATCCAAGGATGTCATTGTACCCCTATACTCCTCCCTCATCAGACCCATGATTGAGTATAATGCCCCATTTGGTATGTACCTCACCCGGCATTTGCAACAGCTAGAGAGACCACAAAAGTACCTCACCAAGAGGATCAAGGGTCTCCAACATATGTCTTATTCTGCCAGACTAAAGAAACTCCAGCTCTATTCATTAGCATACCACCTGCTCAGAGGTGATCTCTGCCTGACGTACAAGAAATATGTCCAATCAGGAACTGATGGACATGCTCCACCTCAAAAAATCCAAATCCATCAGAACCATGAGAGCTAAAGACTTAAACCTCGGTACAAGTATGAATAGGACATGCTGGAGGGATAGATTCATAACCCAGAGGCTTCCCATACTCTGGAACAAGATCCCAGTTCATGTTAGACAGAGCCCCTCACTGACTCTCTTCAAGAGAAATCTTGATGAATGGATGGGAGATCGTAAGTTTACCCCAGGGGTCACATCTGTGTCACTACTAGACATGGGGCACAGTAAACTAATTCTATTATATAAGGGGACCTTCACTGTGTCACTACTAGACAGAGGCACAGTATTCTAAATCTATTCTGTGCATTTTTGTACCATTTCATGGGGTGGCGAAAGCCACATCACTATGGCTAGGCTTACAAATGCCCCAGGACAGATAGCCTAGTACTAAACTATGAAACTATGAAACTATGAAGAAGGGAAAATGGGTGAAGAAAAATCAAATGCAGACACGGAGATCAGCAAGAATCAAGCAGAGAACAGAAAATCAAAAAAGCACTACAGCTAAATAAAGATGCCACTAAATATTCGTAGTTAAATGAGGAATGTTATTTCTCAGCTGCTTCTGTTAATTAGCTGGATGTTATTCACTGTCTACAAAAGAATTATTTTTCTAATTGACCCTAGCGAAAAAAAAAAAAAAAAAAAACTTAAAACAAAATAAAATGCAATATAACAAAAAGATAAAAAATAGAAGCAACCAAACCTTAAGTAAATAACTTCACTCAAAAATCTAATGCAGACAAGAGATCAGCAATAGTCAAAGAACAGCAAGTCAAACAAGCACTACAGCTAAATTTCAGGGATAGTCTGGCCAAGAAAAGCCCCTTTTAAAAGGAGGCCTATGGAAAAGAGTTCCAATGAGAATAAAAATACGTGCAGTAATCTAATGCATAGAGTTCTAAGGCAAACACTACAATAAAAATGGAGACTATATACAATAGTGGTCTAATACATAGGATTCTAATGAAATGCTACATTAAGAATTGTCATAACATAGAGTAATGGTTGAATGCACACTATTCTAAGGAAACATTATATTGATATAAAGAATTATGAGGTGGTATTCGGTTTATCTAACATCAAAATAGTGTAACTTGATCTTACAGTTAGAAGAAGAGGAGGAGGAGGCAGAATAGGGAAAATAGGAGAAAAGAGTGGGAAAGCAGAATGAGGTGAGGCAAAGAGATAAGACAGAAAGTGAAAATCCAGGCAAATCGGCGAAAAGTAGGTGAAATTTGTGGAAAAATGAAGGTGATTGGTCCTTATAAGCCAGGTATCTTATAGAGATGGTACTGACTTAAAGGTAACACATTACCTAGAAACATGCATGACCACAGCCAAGAGTCAAGCAGGTGCTTTTTGAAGCTTTTTCTTTTTTGTATTTGTTTTAGTAGAAGTGATAACTTGTTCCAAAGTTTGGTGACATAACTGGAATATAGAGCATTTCTTGCAACATTCTTTGATAGTGGGGTGGCCAGAACTTTTCATTGGACTGTAATTTTTTCCACAGTGAATACTACTGTTTTTTTTAAAGCAGGGCAATTATTGGTTCGTAGGTTATTAAGTGAGTACCAGGCTAATGACCCCAGGGGGCCTTTTTAACCATACTTCCCAAATGTAGCTGACATGTTTTGATACCTTAGGGTTATTTTAAGGGATTTATAAAGGCTTAAGCATGGGTTTACAAACCTTTACAGTCTGCCAATGTCTAACAGAGACATCAGTTTCAGGCCAGGGTAGTGTTCTGATTCCCCATCCACTGGTCTAAGTTATGCTTGAATTGATTTAGGGGAAGAACTCTGATTCACATGGATGGAAAGCTTGTTCCATAGAAGAGATAGTCTCTGAGACAAATACCCGTCCTCCCAACATGTTCTGTTTATGTTGCAGATGAGGTTTAGGCCCCTAGATGAGGTAATTCTGATGCTCTTTGTTTTGCAACAGGTCCGTCAGAGCAGGATCAGAGAATGCTTTATAAGTCAGGCATAGATCACCTGAGAATAGGTATAGGACTTTGAAGTAGTTCTGTAGGACATGTTGTTTACACCCTGTATTCTTTTTTGTGAGGAGCTTCTCTGGATAACCAGTTGTTGCATATGCCTTGCCAGATACATACCAAAGAGGGGTGCTGCACCCAATGATCGCTCTGATGAGAGTCAAGTACAGTGGAATGGTAACATCCTTGGAATTAGAAGTCATACTCTTGATTATAAGTTGAACAACATTGCATGATTTCCTTGCTACCATAAACATATGGTGGTCAAAGACCAGGTTACTGCCTAAATGCATTCCCAAATCCCTGACCATTGGGACTACTCTTAAGAGTGTATTATAAATAGGATAGTTTTTGACCACGGCTCTGGCACCAGGCCTTCTTAAATGGTATTTGTGTCTTTGGAGGATTCTGTTACTGAGTCTAGTTTGCAATTGTCTGCAAACTTGGTCAACCAGAAGCTTTTGATGCCAGCTTTTACTTCAGAGAGCATTGAGGAACTCCACATGTGACAGTCCTTTTTTCGTGAGGTAGATTCCCTTATCCAAATTTATTGGGTCCTTTCTTTGAGTCAGCTGGCTTTCCAACAGGTGACATATAGGATTATACCTAATTTTGTGATTTTGTCTATAATGTCAAAATGGGTTATTGTTTATAATGCTTTGACCAAGTCATGGTAGGCAGTTTCCACTGTTTTTGCCCTTGTCCATTGCTTTGGTGACCTTCTCAAAGAAGTCCAGCAGGATGAGTAGGCATGGCTGCCCGTGACAAAACCAAACTGGGTTAAATCCAACATTTGAAGGTTTCCTGTATCACTATTTATCATTTCCATAATAAGTCTTTCCATGGCTTTGCATATGAGACTAATCAGATTTATGGGTCTATAATTACTGGGTCCATTGATGGCCTACCCTTGTGCAGAGTCATGACAGTTGCAGTCCTCCATTCACTTGGCATGAAGCCTGACAGGAAGTTATAGTTAAACAGTGAGTCTAGTGGTAATGATAGGCTGTTTGATGCTATTAAGGTGCCATCCTGGGATATTATTGGACCCCTTCCATGCAGTGTTCTTGCCCTTGGAGAGTACATTGAGACACTATTCCCTGGTGATAGTTGGGAGAGTTATGGTTGATGATATTTCCTGAGGAGTACTGGGAGTCTTAGAATTGGAGCCAAATTTGTTAGACATTATATTTTCTATATCTTCCACATCAGTACTGGTGGCTCCATTTACAATTAGTTTGACATACTGTTGTGTATTGCCTTTGAGGCTGCAGACATAGTGGAAGAATACCTTATGATTGTCCTTTTTCCTGGGAGGCAATTTGTACCTCAGATCTGCCTTTGGTAGTCTTAGTAAGCCCACTATGCTGCTTTTTAGACTGATGGGGAAGTTTTTACCTTTAATCGATTGCAATGGCAGAGGTTTAGTTTTGCTACCTATTTGAATATTGGTGTTATTCCAAGGGGCCTGAGAATCACAAAGATGCCCATGTATGGGAATAAGCATCCCATGTTATTAAAAAGCTGGCAAGAGCTTAACCTAAAAATAAGCTTTGATTATATGAGGAGTATGACCGAGTTCTTCAGCACTATTGAATCAAAGCTTTCTCGTGTAATAGAAGCGACTGAAGATCACATTGTGAATTCACTTGATTTTAGCCTGGAATCCTCTGAATATAATGTTATGTTTGAAAAACTAAGAACTTTTGAGAATAACCTAATACATATAAAGAAGAAGCTTTTGAGAGATCTTAATGATTTTAAACTTGGCAATGTGTTTCATTGGCCAAGGACACATTAATGCCATGTAGTTGGGCGGACACAATCCAGTAATAGGACTGAATGATTAGAAGATTGTGTTTTAACAGAACAGCCCTCTACTTCCTCTTTGGCTCATTCTTCCACTTCACATGAGGGTTCAAGTGAGGACTCTAGCATTTCAAATAATACTAGTATAACTTCCACCAAAATAGGAGCAGGTGTTGCCGATTTGGATTGTTTTGTAGATACCAATCAAGTTGATTGTAACAGCAATGATACTGATAACTTAAGTAGATAAAATCAGGATATCAATGCCTTTTTAGAGAACAAGTTTCTTTCACAGCTCCCAATACAAGTACCCATGAGATTGCAGCAGGACAAGAACAACCAACAACAGAATGAAGTCAGATATAATGAAAGAACAACCACTGAGACTTGAGATGGGATCAAATATTTTAACACTGGTAGGGCCTCTGACTTGAAGCAAGACCTCAGTGAAACAAGTAACTGTGTTTCTACACATAACTCTGTGAATTGTAATATACTAGGTAATAATATTTTAGTTAATTTATCTAGTTACACTTTTGATGAAGTTGAAATTTCTTTATTAAACAAAGGGTTGTCATTTGTCCCTTCAGCTGAGGGTAATATCACTGAGATTTTAACTGAACTGAGACTATTTGTTCATAACGTGGAATTAAAGAAATTATATGGTAATAATCCAAATAGTACTGAAAACTCCCTGATATGAAGTAGTCCATCTGTTCCAGTTCTTTCACCGGTAATGCAAGCTTTTTATAATTTATGTGAAAATCAGATATATGATATGTTTTTAAGCAAACTGGGTCTAAAACCAAGTATTATAATCTTAATTCTGAGCAAAGGCATGCTTTACATAGATTGATTAGTATGCATGATATTAATATAAAAGAGGCAGATAAAGTAGGAAAGATTGTAATTAAGGATGCTGACAAATATGATGAATGGATGTATATTTTACTAAATGATTCCTTGACTTTTAAAAGAATAGATGTCGTTGCTATGAATGCTATTGTATATAACATTAAGTCCTTTTTGTATGATTTACTTATGGATATGTCTATTACTCCAGACTTATATAGTTTCTTGTATGTCACCAATCCGGTGGTACTAGTTATATATGGAGTTCCTAAAATCCATAAGAATATAAGGACACCGCCTATGAGACCAGTTGTCTCTGGTACTCAATAGGCTACTACTGCCCTTTCCAAATATTTAGAGCAACAACTATCAGGTCTTCTTAAGCTTAGTCCAAGTTTCATTAAGGATACTAATGCTTTTTTAAAAGAGTTTTATAATTGGTCTATATTTAATACTGTTTCTAATGTATTGCTGGTTAGTATGGATATAAAATCATTGTTTACTGGCATACCCCATGATTTAGGAACTCAATATGTAAGAGAATATGTGTTGACCCATAGCACGTTTTCTAATGAGAAAGTAGAAATCTGCTGCTCTATATTGGATGTTGTACTTAACAGCAATGTATTTATGTTCAATGATAAGTTTTATCACCAACTAGGTGTAGCAATAGGTACATCCATTGCTAATAGTTATGCTAATCTGGTACTTGCCAGGTGAGAGTAGATGTTCATCCATAATAATGGTAATTTTTTCCATGCTGATTTAGTATTTTATAAAAGATTTGTGAATGACATCTTTCTCATGTGGAATGGAAGCCCAAATACACTTCTAGACTTTGTTTCAAAATTGGAAGGTTCTGCGACATTTTTAACCTTTGATGTTAATCTGTCTAATGAGGTTATTAACTATCTAGACATTGCTGTTATGCACAAAGATGGTCAAATTAATACTAGGATACATACAAAGAATTTATAGTCTACACGCTATACGCACTACACTAGCATGCATTCAAGATGTATGCATAATACTGTAATTTGTAGTCAGTTTTTAAGGGCAAGTAGACTAAACACCAGAGATGAAAATTTTATAGAGGAATTACGAAGTATGATTGGTGACTTTGAATCCAAAGGTTATGATTTAGAAGTAACAGAGAGAAATAAGAAGTTTGTTTTAGCACACCGGCATGATGTATAGGCACCCTATTTTTCAGGTTAAGTATGAGACACGGACAGAAAATGTATCTAATCATGATAATAATGATGCTAAGAATTACCATCTGTGCTATGTCATGAAATATAATGGACATACTAGTATGATCCAACAAGTGATCTGGAAAAATTGGGCAATATTACAATCAGACCCCAACTTTAAAGAGGTAGTAGGAGATAGACCACGATTTGCATATAAGAGAGAAAGAAATATGAAGCACTTTCTATGCTATAAATATCATGCTTTTTGTGGTAAGGATAGTGGTTTTGTATCTAATAAGAAATCCACTGTACCATGCCATAATTATGTTTACTGCGGCTATATTAATATTAAAGAATTTTTACATCCTGTTACTCGTAGGGCATTAAGGTTTGCCACATTTACTACTTGTTCCACAGATAATGTGTATTTGGCTAACTGTGAAGCATGTGTTTGTTTTTATGTAGGTAAAACTAATCAGAAATTAAAGGAAATTATTAGATCTCACCTTTCAGAAATACATACAAATGCTGATTCAAATGCCTTGAGTAAACATATAATGAATTTGGACCAGAGCATACGTTTAAGTTTAGAGTTTTACAGAAAGTGCAGAAGCCAATAAGAGGAGGAGATATAGTGAACTTGACTGAGTTAACAGAATATAAATGGATTAACTATTTTAGGGCTGACTCTGCCCCTGGTTTTATTTATTTACTATTTATTTATTTTACATTTGTTAACCAGGAAATTCCGACTGGACCAGGTCCATTTTCAGCGGAGGCCTGAGGAGAAAAGCTCCAACATCAAGTTATACAAATGCAGTACATCCAGCATACTACACAAAACAGGTTACATCATGTATGCTGAGCATAGTAACATAACAAGAAATTAATAAAAACACTCCAGGTAAAAGAAGATATAGAACATGGGTAAAAAGACAATGTCAGTTATACATTGGCATGAAAAGAAAATATATCAAGTAAGATTCTACAGTTAAAAGTACCCTTTCAGATGACCAAGCCTACAGGGGATCAGAGCTCCAACATGTGATCAGAGAGGAATTTGGGGAGTTAATGGTAGTATGGGTAGGGTTATGTGATACAAGGGCATAACCAGGTACTAAGAAAGTGCGATTTGAGGAAATTTTTGAATATGAATGTGGAGGGGGCAGTAGACAAGGATAGGGGATGAGAGTTCCAATTTCTGGCAATGGTGTGGGAGTAGAGCGCTTTCCCTGCATTATTGTTAGCCTTGGTGATGGAGAGGAGAGGAGAGATTTTTCACTGGCTCTTAGGTTTTAACAATGTTAATAGTCTCAAACCAGTTCTGAAGAAAATACAAAGTTATATATATCTATCTATCTATATATATATATATATATATATATATATATATATATATATATATATTTATTTTATATAGGGTGTCTATCACAAAATAATATCATCAATAAAACGACGATAAAGGCGGACTTTCTGGAAACCTTGCAGGTGGATGAGTATTTCCTTCTCCCACGTGCTTAATACTAAGTATTAAGCCAACCAAACAACCCGCAGCATACTGGGCTCTGAACTGCCTTCTCATACAAAAAAAAACCAGGATGCTCAAACTAGCATTCGAAAAGGAAGACACTCTCTGCAAGCTACCTAACCCCACCATCACCACCAGACCCACGGGCATGCTTCCGTGCGATAGATGCATGGTTTGCCCTTACATCCACACAGGTAGCCAGTACACATTCCAGCACTGCAACTACACAATACAGGTGAAGGAGAGACATGACTGCCACTCCACGCTTGTAGTGTATGCAGCATACTGTGTCTCATTCCCCTCCTTCTACGTAAGAAAACTATCAGGAGACTCTCAGATAGAGTCAAAGAGCATCTAGTGGTGATCTGGTTGGCTGACCGGCACAATGCCCTTAGCAGACACAGCACAGGATGCAACCATTTCTCCCACTTCAAGTTTTTAGTGCTCGAACAAATCCCCCCCTTTTTCGGGGACACCAACACACTCCTGGAATTAAAAGAGCTCAGATGGCAGCTCCTACTCCTGGCAGATGCAAATCCAGGATTGAATGAATATCTCAATGTGAAGTGTGCATTGAAATGGTATGGTTAACTCATGCACACATGCACTGTCACCACCATACCATCTCCTAAGAATCTCATTGGCCACTTCACTCCAGCCCTGCTACTCCAGCATTAGCTCACCACTCCACTCCTATCAACCAATGAGACCATAGCGGCAGAGAATCTTCCCATTAGGCCATCGCTTTAGCCCATTGAACCAATGAAAACCTAGTAGTATCCACCTTTTTAGCATTCCTGTTTAATATTCAGAAGCCTGCTTTCTGAACCAATGAAAACCTAGTATTATTCACCTTTTTAGCATTCCTATTAATATTTAGTAGCCTGCTTTTTGAACCAATGAAAAGCTAGTATTATCCACCTTTTTAACATTCCTGTATAATATTTAGGAGCCTGATTTTTACATTGGACAAACGTCTCTCCTGGAAACCACACATTGAAACCAACATGGCAAATGCACGAAAAACCCACAGCCAACTTTATCCACTTTTGAACAGGAGAAGCGGTCTCAGCATCAAAAACAAACTTCTGCTATACAGGCCTCAATCAGAGCCCAGATGCTATATGCTTCACCAGTATGGGGGTATGCAGCAAACAGCTACATAGCAACTCTTCAGAGACTACAAAACAAGTCCCTCAGACTCATCCTAGATGCCCCATGGTATGTAACAAATGAACAACTGCACAGAGATACCCACTCACCATCCATGAAACAACTTATCCAGGACTCAGCGATAAACCTATTTACACAGCTGGAAAACCACTCACAGGAGGATGTCAGGAAAATGATGGACTACAACGAAACACACTACAGAAAACATAAAAGACCCAGAGCAACTCTGGCTTGACGTCTGCCACAAACCACCCAGAATACAGATCAACCAGCCTAGACACGAAGATAAGAAGATGCCACAAATGCAAGAAGACCAAAACCACAGAGATGAAGGAGAGAGAGAGGCCAAGCCTCGGACCTCCATTGGAGCAGAAGATTCAAGTAATGCATACTGTTACTCTGATGAAGTTCATATATATCAAATAAATTGAATGAAAGTGCTCAGGATCAGTTTGAGCTTGGTGTCCAACTCCTTCATTTTTTTATTTTCATTTTTTATTTTTGGTTTTTAGTCCTCACAGTTCAGAAGTTTTCTATGTATCTAGTGTTTATTATTCCCAGTCTTTTCGGTCGCATTTAGCATATATATATATATATATATATATATATATATTTTTTTTTTTTTGTATGTATTTTAAGTTTATTATATGATATTTCACAGTGTTGCATCCTGGCTGCTGATTTGATTTAATTTAATTCAATTGATATTTGTGATTAAATTGTAAATAATAGGTCATGTGAGATGATGGTGATATTTGATAGGCTGGTGCTATGTATATAAATGTTTGATTTTAATTCAGTTGTATATGCATTGAAAAAGAACTCATAAGTTTAAAAACTTTGCGTTTATTGTGCTTTAATAAATGGTGTTGCTTTGATGGCTGGACCCTTGTTTTTTTATATATTTTGTTATCTGTTTTACTTTATTAGGCATTACACTTCTTAATTTTTGCCATTGTTTTCTTCCTTTTGTAATACAGCCTATTGATGTTGGGATTCTACCAGGCTGGCTTCGTTTTTAATTTGGTCCTGTGCTCATTCCAGGTAAGTATAGCTGTCTCTGTGCAGCCATTAATATAATTGTACAGGGTTTTGTGAATAGTTCTGCATAGGCAGCAATGCTTTCAGAGTCTAGGGGGCCTTGAAATTTTGCTAGGTTGTCACTCTACAGTAGGAAGTTTGCCTTAGAATAATTCTTAAAAATTCCAGGGTTAGCTGGGGTACCTTGTTTTATTTTTATTTCAAAGGAGACAGTTTTATGGTATGACATGACATTGAGAACATTACACTGGAGGGTGCAACATTCTCCCATGTTTGTGAGGACCAAGTCAAGGATGTTAGCACCCCTAGAGGGCATGTGGATAAACTGGTTATGGGTGTTTATGTTTATAAAGTCCAGGAATCACTGGGTCTACATATTTGGGTCATATTTGATTCCCAGTTTATAGTGGGGTAGTTATAGTTACCTATGAATATGGCATTGGGTTGAATGAAGAGTGTCTCCAGCACATTTAAGGATGTGTTATGGGTTTCCTGGGTGATAGAAGGGCACCTAGCCCTTCATAGGTTCATAGGTTGGTATTAGGCTATCGGCCCTAGGGCTATACAAGCCTAGCCATAACAATTCCCTGGCTATTTCTTCCCACACCATTTACTTCCCTGGAACCCTGTCTAGCAGGGTGACTGACGTGATTCCCGGAGTGAATTTCCTTTCTCTCATCCAATCATCAAGGTTTCTTTTGAAGAGGGCCAAAGAGGCACTCTGCTTGACATGTATAGGCAGGCTATTCCAGAGTCTGGGGAGTCTCTGGGTCAGGAACCTATCTCTCCAGCATGTTTTGTTTATTGTGATGACAAGATTTAGATCCCTGGAGCGTGTGGCTCTGAGGGATTGGGATTTCTTTAAGTGTAGCATGTCCATCAGCTCTGGGTTTGACATGGCCTTGTATGTTAAGCAGAGATTGCCTCGGAGTAGACGATATGCGACAGAGTATAGCTGGAATTTTTTAAGGCGGTCAGCATTGGGCATCTGCTTTAGGCCTGTGATTCTTTTAGTGAGGTATTTCTGCAGCCTTTCCAGTTGTTGCAGATGTCTTGAGAGGTACATACCAAATGGGGTGTTGTATTCTATAATGGGTCTAATGAGGGTGGAGTACAGTGGGACAATGACCTCCTTTTTTCTGGATGAAAAGCCCTTAGTGATGAGGTGTGCCACATAGAAGGATTTCCTGACTGTTGTGTCGATGTGGTTATTGAAGATGAGACCACTGTCCACCTGTGTCCCTAAGTCTTTTATCACACTTTTGGTGTTTAGTGTACTGCCACGTATGTAATAATTCACGGGTATATGTTTTTTCCCAAAGGGGATAACTATACATTTCTTGGCATTGAGCTTGAGCCCATAGCTCTGGCACCAAGCATCTGTTTCTGTAAGGCCGTTTAGTAGAGTATCCACATAATTTGGGGATTCAATAATGGCTCCCAGTTTGCAGTAATCTGCGAACTTTGTTAGCCAGAGTCCCTTGCAAGGATATGATATGGGGCTTTGCCTGTGGAAGTTTGGATACAGAGAAGCTCAAGAATGTCATGCTGTTTAACTAGCCGTGAATTGTGTTTGTTTTTTATATACCTTGTGGCACCTCCACATTTTGTCCCTTCCTGGCCTTAAACATTGCCTCAGTAACTGGACAAACACCTACAATCTCCAAAGTTAGGAGACCTTGCAGGTAGTGGAGTTTCTTGTTAAGAATCCTGGCACTGAGCAATAATACCTTTAGATTTTCTTGGGTTGGTTTTGCAATGTCAGAAGACTTATCAATTTGGCAATGTCTAAAAAGGCACCAATGAGGTAGACAAGGATTTAACCAATATTCAAAAGCTTAGAGAGGACAGGTGCAGACCATCCCCGGCAAAGCACTGTGATCTGTCAACCATATCATCTCAGGCAGTCATATGTTGTACTCCCTCAAATGATACCGAAAACTAAGATAATTATTAAAGTCAATTATCTTCTGTTCATATTGTGGCATTATCCTTAGAGAAGGTAGAATGATGCTCAATGTTAAGCTCATACTGGCCTGGGACACAAACTCCAGGAGCTCCATCATGCCTCTCTTTGCATAGTCCAGAGAGGTATGGCTCAGATTGTTTATACCCACATAGACTATGACTGAGTCACACTGATACTTTTGGTTCAATGACCTGAGTGTGTGCATGATCTGAAGTATCCCAGTCCCTGACAGGCAACTAACCGTGACTCTGTCCTTATTCAGCCTGGTGAGAATGGCATTTGTGTGTCTCACAATGGTGTCTCCTATGACCAAAATATTGGGTTGGGAATTGGTTTGCCTTATGGGCTCAGAAGTTGCGATGCTGTGAGATGTGGCTGTATGTGTTGTGGTGGATACTGTTTTAGCAGAGTGCTTTTCAGGGTGCTGAGGATACTTATTGTAAGTGCAAAGTCTAGGATGCCTTTGGGGTTGTAGATAAAATTATGGGCTGTGTGACTAGCTGGATACAGATTAGGTGTTATGGTAATTCTAACCACTGTAGTTGTTTTAAGGTGAGACAATGATGAGTCCTTTGAGAGAGGATTGTAGCAAATTTTGGTACTTTGTTTGCTGTGGTGTGCAAGTTTGGAAGAAGGTCTGGGCAATACCTTTCCTTTTTGTATGAGTTAAATGTATTTTGACCAGTACTGAAGTCCCATTTTTTGGTAGGAATTTCTGATGACTTGCTGTATGTGCTGATCAAATTTCAGATTTTCATCAATAGTTACACCTAGTAGTTTTGTGCAGATTATCTCTTCTACTGTAGTGTTATTGGCTCATGTAATAATAAAAGAGTGTTTCAGGGAGATAACTGCTTGGGTGTGAATAACATTAATTTGCTTATGGTTTAAGAGCAAGCTTATACTGTTTAGCAAGGACATGACAGAGGAAAAGAAGGCATGGGAGATTGCAGAGGAGGGTGGAGTCTTCAGTGTCCTTTGCAGCAATAGCATGTTTGGTAGCTAAGGGGAGGATGGAAAGTTGAGAAGGTGTGTTCCCACTTTACCGCCTGTCTGTTGCTAAGGTAGCTATTTAACCAGGATGGCATAAGTTGGCAGAGGTTTAGGGAAGAGAGTTCAGTTAGTAACTTAGCAGAGAGAGTCCATGTCAAATGCTTTAGATAAGTCAAGGAAAATAAATGATACTAAGTGACATGCATTTCTGTGATAACTGTGTTGGTTGCTGAAGATAATCATCATAGAAATTTGCACTATGAGTTGTACATTTTAAGAGGTAATTTGTTTTATTTATATCTTTAATTAAACAAATAACAGATTTACATATTTTTATAAATGCCTCAAAATGCTGGCATGCAGTGGCCTAATGGATAAGACATTAGTCTCCTAAATGAGGGATTGTGGGTTTGAGTCCCACCTGGCACAATATAATCTAACTTGAAGTTTAGCATAATGATTAAGGTGTTTACCTCACAGAAACAAGTTCTTATCTTTGGGTCTTTTATTTTAGACTCTGAGAGGTGTGGAAATCTCCAAAATGTGAGAAGCATACTTTTCGACTTCTCCCATGGTGCTTGGGGTTGATACTGCATTCTATAGGTTCTATAACTAAATAAGTAGGTGGTTTGAATCCACCAGTGATGATCTAGTATGTCTGTGTGTGTGTGTGTGTGTGTGTGTGTGTGTGTGTGTGTGTGTGTGTGTGTGTGTGTGTGTGTGTGTGTGTGTGTGTGTATGTGTGCGTGTGTGTGCGTGTGTGTGTGTGGCTGTAGTGTAAGGTAAGCATGGCTTCAACAACACATGTGCTGTGTCCACTTCCACCCAGGAGAAACATTTAAATTGGGAGAGCCCCCTCCCCCCCATCAGTTGGAGGGTTGGTAGAATAGCTATGGTTCTTACCTTACAGATCCAGGGTGCAAGGTTTGACTATCACCTTTGGAAAGACAATTGGATAGGATTAAAATGGTCCCCAAAAGCAGCTAACCTAATGCTACCGATGAACCTCAGAAATTATTTTTTTTTTTATATGAAAGCTCAAGTGTGATTGAACAAAAGTGATCTGACACAATGGACCAGATTCAGAAAACTTTGCTGCATTGTGGTGAGTGATTTTGAGTAATGAAAGGCCATATACAGGTTGTGTGTGATTCATAGACATAAGTACCACTAACAGAGAATGCTAAGTACCAGGGTTGAGCATGGTGTATACTAATGGTTGAATAATGACATACAAATGCGCAACATTATTAAAATGAACAGAAGAGAGTATAGAGGCAAACCAAAATGACGGAATGATTCATAAACTTATAAAAGCCATGCCTTGAAGTTGTATATGCTGTATATATAAACTCAAATGAATGTATGCATGAATGGGAATGGAATAGTTACACGTTAGGGGTTGCTGCTGCTTTAATAAATGTGTATCTGCAAGAAACTATCATTGCTGCTTACACTTGGTGTATCATCTCCCCCAGATGGTTCTTTGTCCTCTGACCACACTTAATGTTTCTCAGACCCCATGTCACTGACAATGTCACCAATACCAAATGGCTAGGGAGGCCATGCATGACCCTGTGGACATGTATTAACCTCATCTGTAGCCCCGCTGGAGTTGTGGCATACTTATGCCAGTGGATACTAAGATATAGCAGCTACCTTTTGGCCACCAGTAGGGACAAAGTGAGGCTATCTCAGGCATGTGCCTCAAACATATTCCATCAGTTTCTTGATGCTGTGCTTCAGCACTTCCCACGTACCACAGAACAGAGAAGGAGGTTGTGCAAGAATTCTGTGTATAGCCCATTTCCATGAGGTACTAGTGGATGCACCCACATTGAAATAAAGGTCTAATGTAGTGAACTGGGAAGGAAGTAATTGAACTTCAAATACAAAGCCAGCACAATGAGATGATTGTAAAACAAAAGTTTAATAAAAAACTGTTCAACGCATCACTAGGGGTGTTGAAAGCCCCTGTGAATACACTAATTATACAAAATATGCAGCAAACCAGTTTTGGCTAACCTAGCCTTCCTCAGTGCAACAAAGTTAATAATTAAAGGCAGAGTCTAAGCTGTATATAAAGACAGCTCAATTATACAATTTAATTGTAACTGAAAATTTACAAATGCTCATTCAAACAGGGCTGAACTGCCCGCCTAATTTAATTATCCATTTCTTCTCCTTAGAATTTAGTATGGAGTGCCAACCCCCTTTACAGTTTCTGTCCCCACCAATTTTGTCAATAATGGTAAAATGAAAAGAGGCTGTCAGATGCTTTAAAGTATGTTTGTATAAAGAATTGGTCAATTTGTGGTTCCTGACATCACTCATATGTTCAGAAATTCTGATTCTCAGTGGCCTAGAAGTTTGCCCTACATAAAATGCTGAGCATGAGCAGGAAGCCAGGTAAACCACCCAGTCTGAACCACAGTTTGCCAAGAACTTGATATCAAATACCTGTGCTGTATTTTTACTGGTAAATTGTTTGGTCTTAAATACTCTGGGGCAATGGGTACAATGCCCACAAGGATAAGATCCCATTACTTTCTCCACAGTCATAGTACTTTGCCAGACTGTATTAATAGATCTGTAGGAATGTTTATAATGGCTTAAATGGGAACCTAAAGTTTGTACCCTGCGAAAGGAAAATTGGCATTTATCCCCAATTATTGAAGCCAGTCCATTGTCTGCTAACAATATGTTCCAATGTTTATTTATAATATTCATGAGTCCACCAGTATTCCAACCATAGGTGGTGACCATTCTTAACACATTTGGCCCTCTCTTGTTTTTGGTTTGTATTGTAATAATTGTTCCCTAGTTTATGTACTTGCCCAACTACTAGCCATGGTGATGTCACCTAATCTATACCCTCTGTTATGAAATCTGCCAACAAGATCATCCTTATATTTATTAAATGCATCATCTTCCAAACATACTCTCAGAAACTGTGATTTGAGGATGCTTCAGATCACATGTTGTGGGTGGAGGCTAGTGGCATACAATAAGGAATTAAATTGTGGATATTTCCTATAAATTTCAGTTCTTAAAGTGTTATCATCATTCTTGTTATAGTTACATCCAGGAATGTTATTTCTCGGGGATGAAACTTCAACTTAAACTCTATACCCCACTTGTTCTGATTCAAATATTCCACAAATTCCATAAGGTAAGCACTACACTATCTGCCCTCCAGACCAACCAACAGTTGTCCAAGTACCTCCTCCAAATATCTATATCCCCCAAGTAAATGTTGTGGTTAGGATCGTATATCAATTGCATCTCAATGTAGGCCATAAACAGATCTGCATAAATGGGGGCAAAAGAAGCCCCCATTCCAGTGCCTCATAGCTGCAAATAGCATGTTCCATGGAAATAAAAAACATTTTTCTCCAGAACATGCTCAGCCAAGCATACTAGGAATGTATTAAATACCGGCGGATATAAAGCAGTTCTGTCTAGCCAAAATTGGAGAGCTAAAAGCCCCACCCAATGAGGAATATTTGTATATAATGATGACGTCACGTCTAACATGCATTGGAGCCAATCAGACTCCAACTGTGTGTTGGACACAATCCCCAAGAATTCCGTTATGTCCTGGCTACTTGACCTAACACAACCCAGAAGAAGTTTTAAATATTGGGTCAAGAATTCAGATAGAGGTTCTGTCAAACTATCCCTGCCTGAGACTATGGGCTTACCTGGCAGTTTCTGAGGGTCCTTGTGTATCTTCGGTAAGAAATAAATGTATTGAGATTTGGGATCTTTAACTGTGAGATGATACACATCCATTTCTGTAATAATACCTTCCTGTTTGTCTTCAAATAAAAATCTATCTATCTCAGCTTTGAATTTGGTTGTAGGGTCTAATGGCATAGCCATATAGTATCAGGCATCCTGAAGCTGTCTGTGTGCCTCATCATAGTACATGTCCCAATCCATTACTACTATGGCCCCACCTTTGTCTGCTGATAGAATAACTAAATTGTTATTTTTTAACTCCAGCAGAGCTGCCTGTTCAATCTTTGAGAGATTGTGATGAAGAATGTCATGTTCATGGGAGCTGTAGTGTAAATCTTTTAAAACACTTGATTGGAACATGGACACTTGTGTAGACATAGGTGGCATGAAAACCGACTTATGAAATTTGAAAGAACTAGTATTTGTAGTGTTGCACTCACCATCAAAATACAATTTTAAATTCAATAATCTACAGAATGAAATCACATCAGAAGCCAAAGAATCTTCTGCCACAAAAAAGCCGGGAACATAATTAAGGCCATTATTTAAAAGTGATGTTTGTGTCTCAGAAAGTGTCACAGATTAAATATTGTGAGCATTATTACATTCCTTTAACATTTGGTTACTGTTTTGAGAATATCTTCCAAGGTGTTTACTGTGCTTGTGTTTCCTCCCCTTCTTCTATTCCTTGCCCTATAGGGTAGTCAGTACTGCGTCTTTTGGCAGTTGGAGACTGTGGGGAGTGGTTGTCATCCACATCGGTGGCTGATGAAGAATCCTCAGCCGAGGTGAAACTGATTGAGTGTTTAGTTTTCTTCAAAATCGATTTGGGCCTTTTACATTTATTAGTATAACTTCTATTCTGCATAACACCCACATTAGGACCTTTATATGGCATAAATGGTTGTCCTCATTCGTAATCACCTATGTCACGATGATTTTTTTTGTTTTTTTTTATCTTTAAGTTGTTGCTCCAAAAATAATAAATCAGAGCTTAACAAAGTCAAACAGTCCATGTAAACTGGTGAATTTTCATGGATCTTGATTTCCTGACATTGATTTTCAACAGCTTTAATACCATCATCAACCCTACATTCATAGTAAGATTTAAGAGTATCTACAAATTGCATAATTGAGCTGTCTTTATATACAGCTTAGACTCTGCCTTTGATTATTAACTTTGTTGCACTCAGGAAGGCTAGGTTAGCCAAAACTGGTTTGCTGCATATTTTGTATAATTAGTGTATTCACAGGGACTTTCTATACCCCTAGAGATGTTTTGAACAGTTTTTTTATTAAACTGTTGTTTTACAATCACCTCATTGTGCTTGCTTTGTTTTTGAAGTTTGGCGCTATTTTGAGCCGTCGCACTTGCCATACCTGCGTGGGAGTAATGTTTTGCGGTTTTTAGTGTATCCTTGCTGTTGGCATGGGAGGTGGTTGCTGTTTACATTGTGGTGGAGTTGCATCCTTTATTTTTTTACTTTTGGCTCCTTCTTATAGTTGGATTTATATATTTAAGGAGAAGATCCTGCCAGTTAAGCGAACTTTGTGTGTCGCTTTTATTTTTTGGGGCTTTTGGATGCTTTCAGTATACATTCTTCACAGTGTAACATTGTGCAGAACATCAGAAGCTGAACTGGCCGATTTGTGGCATGCCAAATTGTGAGTCTCGGGACTATTGATTTCAAGTAGATTAATGTATTAGACTGGTATTTGTCATTCTTTATCGAAACGTGGGCGGAGGTTGATGCTAAACGTTTACATCTAACGACTAAATTTGTGCTTTAATTTACTATCTCTGTAGGATTGCATATTTCTCGTACCAACTAATGCATTGGGGGCCATTTTGGATGTCTCACAACCAAACTAATGACTGTTGGTGAACTTGGAATTAACAGGAGTGGTGCTCTTAGATGATATGTATGTACATCAACATGTTTGTCTGGTTCTCGCACAGGCAACACATTGTGGGCCATTTGGAGTGCACCAAATTATGTTTAATAACTGTTTGTTAACTCAGTATTAATGGACGTGGGCTTTCAAGACTATGTGTGTGTGCATTAACATTTTTTCACCATAATTTTGATAATTTCTTGACATCGCTTAAGGAGAAGAACTCGGAAGTACAGGTCCTTTGGAATTTTGGAACATTATAAAAATGTATTTCATCTATTCACAGCTATTTGTTGCATTTCCATTCCTTGACTCTATTGGGTGCCATTTTGAGTATATTAAACTCATATTTATGACTGTATATTTGGGATTGGGAACAACCGAATTTGCATTTGGTGAACTTATATGTATGTGTTTCTACACTTTTTATCTGGCGCTTTGAAGATGGGCATAGCGAAGAATTCAGAAGCATATTTTCTGAAACTTAGAACATTATTATTTCTTTCTGTCATACAACCAATGTTTATTTAACTGCATATTTGAGCATTTCTCTTTCGGACAATATTGTATTAGTAGGCAGACATTATTTCAGCATTTGTGTTTATTATATGAGGGGTTTATAATTGGATGGGGTATATCAGGTTACACTATACATTTTTATGTATATTAAGGCTGTTGGCTATATGGATATATTGGCGCATTAGGTTGACATAATGTAGTTTTGATCAGGGAAGAACCATTATATTTAATCATAGACTGCCAGTATATAAATATAGTATTATATTCATATTTACTGAATTATCAGGGCTAATATTCAGGTTTAGTATGATTGATCATTTGAATTTTTCATCAATATTATGAATCAAAATTCATCTACGCAATCAGCCTTTTAATACAATATCTTTTATGAGGCCATTATATATATCCAGATATTTTTGTGGACCAAAATATTTGGGTCTGTTAAATTGGTAGGGGGGCATAGTATCCTGTTTGATTAATTTTTTTGGATATGTTTTAAGAAATGGCTAATATTGTCCCTTTATATTTTGGCATAAGTAAGTTAATACTAAACAGCTTTATATACTAAATTGTCCACTTATATGGTCACTTTTGGCATTAGGGAACGTAGTACTGTGTGTTGATCATTTGATAAAGGTTTTGCACACAAGGGCTATCATTGTTCCTTAGTTTTGGGTCTTGAAATTGAACATCTTTCGAGATACAAAGAAGTCTTAGTACCATTGCCATTATTTATTGTGAGGGACTATTTCTTTATTTTTATTTCTAATAGCATACGAGATGGCTATTATGGTCCCTCCATTTTCTATGTACACATTTTTCAGGTACATTTTTTTGAATTAGTGGCAACTCATTATCTGGTTGCTAGCAATTGGATATTATCACTGTGAATTCATTATATTTTTTCTGTTCTTTGACCAACGTCTAGTCCTGTTTGTTATGTCCTTGATATTTTTTGAATGAAGCAAGAGTTTTTGTAAATTATCCGAATTAATTGGATTTAAATACTGGCAGATTTGTGATTTGTGGTTTAATTTCTTCTTTTTTTCACTAATTCTTGGGTTGGAGTAATTATTACTAACATTCATTTTTGTCAAACATGGACCTGGTTACCATCCTTAAGGGATTGTCATCTGACAAATATGACTTACAGGTCTTTGGACTAGGGGAAAACAACATAGGGCTCTCGGAATTGAATTTGAATGATCCCAGAACCCAGTGTAAGTCAGCTTTTCGGCAACTGACTAAACATATGAAAGGACTTAGAACTAATGTTTGGCACCTAAAATTATTTAAGGCCTATCAGGCCAAAGGCATTACCCCTTGAGGATTAAGGGTAAGGTTACAACCACTTGTCAGCCAGGCTGATAATATACTACTAGAACAATGGGCCAAAATCCAACAACAAACCTCCATGAGCTTTGTAGATACTCTTAAATCTTACTATGAACGTAGGGTTGATGATGGTATTAAAGCTGTTGAAAATCAATGTCAGGAAATCAAGATCCATGAAAATTCACCAGTTTACATGGAATGCTTGAATTTGTTAAGCTCTGATTTATTATTTTTGGAGCAACAGCTCAAAGATAAAAAAACGAAAGCATTTCATTGTGACATAGGTGATTACGAAAGAGGACAACCATTTATGCCATATAAAGGTCCTAATGTGGGTGTTATGCAGAATAGAAGTAATACTAATAAATGTAAAAGACCTAAATCTGTTTTGAAGAAAACCAAACAGTTAGTTTCACCTTGCCTGAGGATTCTTCATCAGCCAGCGATGTGGATGGCAACCACTCCCCACAGTCTCCAACTGCCAAAAGACACAGTACTGACTACCCTTTAGGGCAAGGAATAGAAGAGGGGGGAGGAAACACGAGCACAGTAAACACCTTGGAAGATATTCTCAAAGCAGTAACCAAATGTTAAAGGAATGTAATAATGCTCACAATATTTAATCTGTGACACTTTCTGAGGCACAAACATCACTTTTAAATAATGGCCTTAATTATGTTCCTGGCTTTTTTGTGGCAGAAGATTCTTTGGCTTCTGATGTGATTTCATTCTGTAGATTATTGAATTTAAAACTGTATTTTGATGGTGAGTCCAACACTACAAATACTAGTTCTTTCAAATTTCATAAGTCGGTTTTCATGCCACCTATGTCTACACAAGTGTCCATGTTCCAATCAAGTGTTTTAAAAGATTTACACTACGGCTCCCATGAACATTAAAGGAATGGCTATTTCTTATGTTTGTATATTCTTGGCGGAATGTTAATGTCTGCATAGTCGCTCTTAGTTGGCCTACTGCCTTAATCACATATGACTAGAGTTGAACTGGTGACTGAAGCCAAGGGAAAGTTTAGACTATCATTTTGCATTCACCTGTACCTAGAGCGATTTATTTCCTGCTGAATACTGGTCACCTTATTCAAAATATTGTTTGTCTTTAACTGTTTTTTTAACTCTTAATTGTTTATCTCCAGGCTCAGTGTGCCTTAAGCCCTATGTAATATGATATTACTATCTACAGTTCACTGCTTATTACTTTACTAAACCCTTATGGTTATTTGTGAGTTATATTGCTCTTACCTAACAGTGATTTGTATCTGATGAATGCTTTATTGTCTACCTTAGCACTGTGTAGTCTATTAATGTTCTACTATCTGCATTGCATTTACTGCTTTTTATACTAAAGTTTATTTCTTTCTCTCTTTTGCTTTTACTCCTGTTTGTTCCCGCCATCTTTACCAACAACTACACAGCCCTCTGTGTGTATATCTGGCCCAGGAAACTGACCCCTCTCACCTGACGAATAGGGATCCATTACAACCTGCTGATACATTTCAGGGTCTCCCACCCTTGGTCCCAAAGGGTTAAAGAAGAAAGCATCTCAGGGTCTCCCACCCTTGATCCCAAAGGTTTATAGAAGCAAGAAAGTATGTGGTTTTCTTAAACCTAACAGTTAACTATAGAAGGTACTTTGGTAGGTAGTTGAAAGGACGCTCCTAAGACCGGACAGTCAACAGCCTACCCTCTAGCCTGTACACCCTTCTCAGATCCTTTTAAAGCTCTTTTATTTCTAGTCTCACCATTTACCCTACAACAGACCTCTCCCTCTTACTATCTTTATTGCACTATTGGTTTTGTCCACTAGGTGGCACCCTTACCTGGTTCTACCTCCCTCTATCTTTCCCACTATTTCCTAACATAACATGACAGACTAGCCTTTGTTTTCCTAGTCTTGCCAATATCTTAACTCACTCTTAATCTTCCTATACTACCTTAGCTTTTTAGCCAGCTTTATACCTTTACGTTCTTACTTCCAACTACAAACTGTGCCAGATCTTATCCCTTTCTCTACACATAGTATAATTTAGGACCTTCCTGTCCTATTAGCATTACTTATTATCCCACTTTTTAACCTCGAACCCTCTACACCTAGCACCCACCTATCCTCATACTAACTATCCTTCCACTGAGCCCAATTTCTTCCCCTTACCTATTACCTTACTTACCCTTTTAAAGCTTCTTTCACTGATTGATTCTTCTCTTATCACCTCTTTCCTTCTCTTGTCTCTACCCGCTCCATTCGCCCTGCGGGCTCACTCCGCTCCCCTACCCTACCCCCAATTCTCACCCACCCCCAAGGGCCCTAGACTTATACCTCATAGCCACACCCTCTTTCCAACACCAACCAATAAAACAGATCTATCAATCTCACCTACTACACACACCCTTCCCCCACAAAACCAAACACAAACTCAGACTTAAAGCAACATAACCTTCTCATATATCTTTAATTCACTTCTTATCAGTTCTACCTATTTTTCTTTTAATTCCCATTATCTCACCAAGCATTATGCTCACATTAGCTAAATATACTTCTACCAAAGCTCTTCTCTTTTCTAGTCTCATATTTTTTCTCACCTCATCTTATCTCTTAACCTCACTTACACATCAAACTTGTTCTCACCTTCACTATCCTTATAAACAAACAACCATTCAACCACCTAATACCCCTCACCAGCACATAAATATAACTTCCACACCAAGCTACCTTAATTCAAAGTACCACAGACTAGCCCACATTAAATATAATTATACAATAACCAGGAAAGTTCTATATCTAATCAGTAGTACACAAAATCCATTACTTAGACTGAAAAGGCTATCCTTAAAAGATGGAGATATCCACCCTAATCCAGGCCCAGCCAATGTCTATACCTCCAGCTCTCAAACTCCACATCTCTCCACCTCACTGTCCCCTACCAAACTTCCCAACACACTCCTAGTTGCCCATCTCGATATCCGAAGCTTAAATAATAAAGTGGCCCACCTCCATGCACTCCTAGATATATATTCCTTTGACATTCTCTGCCCGAAACATGGTTGAAACCTGGAACCCATGATAATGAAATCACACCTCCAGGCTATAATATACTGAGATGTGACTGCAACAAAAGAAAGGGTGGAGGAGTAGCAATCCTATTCAAAGAAGGCCTAGTAATCACCTCTTCACCCTCCAACCCTCCTTTGGAAAATAATGCTGAAATACTCATTTCTAAAATACAGATCAATTCTAACAAATCCATAAACATTATCTGTGTCTATTTACCTCCTGGGAATAACATCACTACACTAGAGAATATACTTTGCTGGGTCAAATCATACTTCCCTCAAGAAACAATAATCCTAGGAGACTTCAATATTGATTGGAAGAACATCAATACTGACCATCCTACTTCCCATATTAACCTTCTTGGTTTCTCTCAAACTATTACCACCCCACTAGAAATAACAAACCAAATAAAAAAGAGGCTATCTTAGACTGGATTCTTATAAATAACTTTCAACAAACTTATAAAGTAGGGACCCTCCCAGACAATGTTAGTGACCATTCTCTCACCTACATAATTAGAGAAAAAACTGATATTACCCAACCCACTATATTCTGCTCAATTCGGAGCAACAAACAATTTAACATACAGCTATTAAAAAGTGAACTTACTGCTTGTAATTGGTCTCCCCTAAGAACACTACCACTTGAAGATGCTGTCAAATACTTAATCTCTAAATTCCTAACTATTCTAGACCACCATGCACCTAAGTGTACCATTCAAATTAGATCAAAACCAGCTCCTTGGCTATCTAAAGAAACCAGGCAAAAAATCTTACTCAGAAACAAAACTTGGGGTAGGTGGCGAACTACCAAACTTACAGCAGACCAACAAATTTTTAAACAGCTGAGAAACTCAACAAAAAAAGCAATACTCTCAGATAAAAAAAACTTCTACTATAAAAGGCAGAAACCACAGCAATATAATCCACAGAAATTTTGGGCTAATATCAATAGACTCATGAACCCTGGGCACTCCAGTACACCAAGTCCAACAGACACTAATCTCAAAACCCCAAGCGAAATCGCCAATACTTTTAACTCATTCTTTACTGAGACCATACAATCCCTGGCCAGCCCACTATCCCTTGACAACTCTAGCTTTCTTATCCCCAATAATCGCCCTATTCCCAATTTCAAATTACAACCCATCTCTAACAAATTTATCATCAAACTCATCCAAAAACTGAAGCCTTGTACTCCTTCTGCTGGCCATATCCCAGCTGAATATTTGCAAAAAGCAGCTATAGCTGTAGCCTATCCCATATCAATTCTTATAAATAGAACCATAAATGAAGCAACTATCCCAGACATATGGAAAATTTCTCACATCATTCCTCTACATAAAGGAGGTAACTCAAGCGACTACTCCAACTACCAACCAATAGCTTTATTATCCCCATTAGCTAAAATCATGGAAAAAGGCATTCATCACCAGCTACTGAACCATTTAATTCAGCATAACTTACTAGCCAATACCCAACATGATTTTAGACCATTCCACAGCACCACTACTGCCCTTCTTTCCTTCACTGACTCTATCAACAGAAACCGCAAGAATAATACTCTCTCCTCAGCTCTCTTCTTAGATCTTTCAAAAGCTTTTGACATGGTGAACCACCCTTTGCTTTTAAATATACTAAAGTCACTTTCTTTTGACTCGCTAGCTATGCAATGGTTCTCCTCCTACCTCAGCAATAGGCAGGAAGTAGTGCTCTGGGAAAATAATCTATCATCCCTCCTGCCTGTCCCCCAGGGATCAATTCTAGGCCCGCTACTTTTCTCCAATTTTATAAATGATCTGCATTTAGCTATTCCACAAGCTACTTGCATACAATATGCAGATGATTCTACACTCATCTCTACAGCTAAATCTTCTTCTGAACTACACTCCATAACTCAGAAGGTGTTTAACACAGTAGAGTCATGGTTTTTAAAGCATTGTCTCCTCTTGAATCCCAAAAAAAAACAAACTCTTACTCTTCTCTCCTACCCGCAAGTCTACACCACTTGACTTCTCAGTCATCTCTAATAATGGTATCCTCATTTCACCAGAATCCTACACTAAACTCCTTGGAATTACAATAGATAACAACCTTAAATTTGACATTCACATTAACAACACTATAAAAAAGTTAACAGAAGACTGGGCTCTCTATATAGGATTAGACCCTTCCTTACCTCTACAACTAGAACTACTATTGCCCAATCTCTTCTAATCTCCATACTGTTCTATGCCTCACCAATCTACACTAACCTAACTAAAAGCAATTTGCTCAAACTAGCAAGCTCCTATAATAACATCGCCCGATTTGTCTCTGGTAACCCTTTCAGAACCCATCACTGTCACAATCTAAAACAACTTGGATGGCTTGAACTACAGAATCAGCTTCAATTTAACCAACTTACCATAACCCATTAGATCCTCTATGATCCAAACAAAACTCCAATTCTCTCCAACCTTATAATCCCCTATAAAAATCTCAATACCTTACGCTCTACGGATAAACTATTAGTTAGCATAAACATGTCCGACAACTTGGCATGTGACTCACTCTTTTCGAACACAGTTGGCAAAAACTGGAACCTTCTACCTAGTGAACTTACATTACTTCCTTCCCTACACCTCTTCAAACAAAAACTCAAATTACACCTTAAAACACACTGGCTATGCCCTTGTATTAACCCTGACTAGATTTTCGCCTCTGTTTATAACACTTCCTTGTGTATAACACTTCCTTGTTTATATACTAAACAAGATATGATTTTTTAGCTGAAACAAAAAGTTAACAGTAAAACTACTGTAACATCTAAGTATTTTTCTCATCTGAAAAGTCACGTCCAATTTTTTGTTTTTTGTCATTTTATGTACAACATAACATATTTGATTTAATTGCTATTTACTATTTTACTGTTATTTACTACCTAGTTAAGTACTATTTGTAAGCTAATTTATGGTAATATTTAACCTTGTTATAACTGTGGTTAGTTTGGAGCTTTTCTCCCCGGGCCTCTACTGAAAATGGACATATATCCAGTTAGACTAGCCCAGTCAACAAATGTAAAATAAAATAAATAAAATAAAACATGACATTTTTCATCACACCCTCTCAAAAATCAAACAGGCAGCTCTGCTGGAGTTAAAAAATTCTATCAGCGGACAAAGGCGAGGCCGTAGTAGTAATGGATTGGGACATGTATTATGATGAGGCACACAGACAGCTTCAGGATGCCAGATACTATATGTCTATGCCATTAGACCCTACAACCAAATTCAAAGCTGAGACAGACAGATTTTTATTTGAAGCCAAACAGGAAGGTATTATTACGAAATGGATGTGTATCATCTCACAGTTAAAGATCACAAATCTCAATATATTTATTTCTTACCAAAGATACACAAGGACTCTCAGAAACCACCAGGTAGGCCCATAGTCTCAGGCAGGGATAGTTTGACAGAACCTCTATCTGAATTCTTGACCCAATATTTAAAACCTCTTTTGGGTTGCGTTAGGTCACGTTTCCAGGACACAACGGAATTCTTGGGGATTGTGTCCAACACACAGTTGTAGTCTGATTGGCTCCTATGCACATTAGACGTGGCATCATTATATACAAATATTCCTCATTGGGCTGGGCTTTTATCTCTCCAATTTTGGCTAGACAGAACTGCTTTATATCCATCAGGGTTTAATACATTCCTAGTATGCTTGGCTGAGCATGTTCTGGAGAAAAATGTTTTTTATTTCCATGGAACATGCTATTTGCAGCTACAAGGCATGGCAATGGGGGCTTTTTTTTGCCCCCATTTATGCAGATCTGTTTATGGCCTACATTGAGATGCAATTGATAGATGATTCTAACCACAACATTTACCTGGGGAATATAGATATTTGAAGGAGGTACTTGGACGACTGTTGGTTGGTGTGGAGAGCAGATAGTGCTTATCTTATGGAATTTGTGGAATATTTGACTCAGAATAAGTGGGGTATAGAGTTTAAGTTGAATTTTCATTCCCAAGAAATCACATTCCTGGATGTAACTATAACAAGGAATGATGATAACACTTTAAGAACTGAAATTTATAGGAAATATCCAAAATTTAATTCCTTATTGTATGCCACTAGCCTCCACCCACAACATGTGATCTGGAACATCCCCGAATCACAATTTCTGAGGATGAGACTTGTATGTTCAGAGGATGATGCATTTAATAAATATGTGGAAGATCTTGTTGGCAGATTTCATAATAGACGGTATAGATTAGGTGACATCACCATGGCTAGTAGGTGGGCAAGTAAACAAACTAGGGAACAATTATTACAATACAAACCAAAAACAAGAGAGGGCCAAAATGTGTTAAGAATGGTCACCACCTATGGTCGGAATACTGGTGGGCTCATGAATATTATAAATAAACATTGGAGCATATTGTTAGCAGACAACGGACTGGCTTCCATAATTGGGGATAAATGCCACTTTT
The DNA here is from genome assembly GCF_019279795.1 of Protopterus annectens. Classification (NCBI taxonomy): domain Eukaryota; kingdom Metazoa; phylum Chordata; order Ceratodontiformes; family Protopteridae; genus Protopterus; species Protopterus annectens. The sequence continues at coordinate 919,122,124 of NC_056726.1, forward strand.
CGTTTTGCAGGGGACACAATTTAGGTTCCCATTTAAGCCATTATAAACATTCCTAGAGATCTATTAATACTGTCTGGCAAAGTACTATGACTGGGGAGAAATTAATGGGATCTTACCCTTGTGGGCATTGTACCCATTGCCCTAGAGTATTTAAGACCAAACAATTTACCAGTGAAAATACAGAACAGGTATTTGATATCAAGTTCTTGGCAAACTGTCGTTCAGACTGGGTGGTTTACCTGGCTTCCTGCTCATGCTCAGCATTTTATGTAGGGCAAACTTCTAGGCCACTGAGAATCAGAATTTCTGAACATATAAGTGATGTCAGGAACCACAAATTGACCAATTCTTTATGCAAACATACTTTAAAGCATCCGACAGCCTCTTTATATTTTACCATTATTAACAAAATTGGTGGGGACAGAAACTGTAAAGGGGGTTGGCACTCCAGACTTAATTCTAAGGAGAAGAAATGGATAATTAAATTAGGCGGGCTGTTCAGCCCTGGTTTGAATGAGCATTTGTAAATTTTCAATTACATTTAATTGTATAATTGAGCTGTCTTTATACACAGCTTAGACTCTGCCTTTAATTATTAACTTTGTTGCACTGAGGAAGACTAGATTAGCCGAAACTAGTTTGCTGCATATTTTGTGTAATTAGTGTATTCACAGACGCTTTCTACACCCCTAGTGATGTTTTGAACAGTTTTTTATTAAACTGTTGTTTTACAATCACCTCATTGTGCTGGCTTTGTTTTTGAAGTTTGGAGCTATTTTGAGTCATTGCACTTGCCATGCCTGAGAGGGAGTGATGTTTTGAAGGAAGTAATTGAACCACAAAGGGTATTAACTCCATCACCTGGTAGGTGGTCTATAATTCATGGGATAACATCTACTCAGGGAGCCTTGAGACCACCCAGACAGTTGTTAAAACTCACACATATGGCAAAGCAGTGACTTTCACCAATGTTTTGTGAGAGGTGACTTCCACTAGAGGCATCTTGTTGGTGATGATGGATATGCACGAGAACACTGGCTGATGACACCCAAAAGAAATCTACAAAATAAAACAGACCAGGAGTACAACCATGTTCGAGTGTTGGTTTGGGCTGCTGAAGGCACACTTTCAATAATTGGATTCATCCAGTGGTGCCCTTCAGCATGACCTGGCACATGTGCAAAAATATTTTCAGTATGTGCAGTGTAACACGTTATACTTAGGAGGTAGTTAAAGCAGTATGGGCACATGCAGTAGCAGCATTCTCCAGCACACCTGACAGAGGAGGCTGAATAAGGTGAAAAGGAGCTGGTGGAGAAATAACAGTAGGAGATTATCATGCCTAATGCAGATGGGCACAGTATACCATAGCACTGGCAAACAGGAAGTGGCCAGAGGAAAAGTAGCTTCAGAACATAGTACACCTGATTAATGTCAATGCACTATACTAAAAGTGATGCATACAAAACCAGCACCAGAATGTACCATGCACTGATTGGCCACACTATACATCAGACTTTGGCAACTCAAGTAACAAAGGGCAGGGCATGGTTATCACCATATGCACTTGTGGAGAAGGAAGCATAAGGGTGGATGTCTTTCACAGGGAAATGCTGAGTGGTGAGGGCAATTAAAAGAAATAGTGCTGTTGTGCGTATGAGTTTTCAGTGGGAGGGGGCTTAACACAAAAGGCTTTATGAAGGGCCACTGCTAGTGGATGTGTGTGCTCGTGTGTGCTCGTGTGTGTGTGTGTGTGTGTGTGTGTGTGTGTGTGTGTGTGTGTGTGTGTGTGTGTGTGTGTGTGTGTGTGTGTGTGAGTGTGTGTGTGCACGCGCACAAGTTTGATGTATTATGGGCTGTCATATTGTGAGTGTGTGTCTGCTGGAATACAGCCTCCTCTGTAGTTGCAGCACTGTGGCATCTTGCACACCTTGGATCAACTTTACAAACTCTCCTATGGCTATTTTGGTACTAGACTCTGCCCTTATATTGGCCCTGCACGCAACAACTGGGTTGTGGCCACTGACACCCCAACTTCAGTGGAAGGGTGGTAACCAATCTTCAGTGAGCAGCAGTATTCACCCCTCTTTATCCACCACTCCCCCCATGGAGGGCTAGAGGCAGATATTGACATTTGTCTGTTAGATGGTTACCCCACCTCCCTGACTGCTAGTGTCCCCAGTAGCCAGTCCTGTCCTCATGATCTCTGTCTGCTTGGTGCCATAGACACAGAGGCTGTGTCCATGATCTGTGCTGGGGATGCAGTTCTCATATTCCTTGTGTCCAGAACACACTGTACTCCCTCACTGGACAAACTCATCCCTGCCATCATGATCAGAGGTTGAAGATCTTCCAACATCAGGTGGTGGTAGTTCCAAAGTGCTGGTGCTAGATAAATAACCACAGGTGACTACACCAATGCACAATACCCAGTGTAAGTATGACCCAGCACCAGATGTATACAAGAAACTGAGGTCTACAAATGGTACGATTTAAAAAAAAAATTAATTTCCTACTTTGTGCAGATGGTTATGCAGGGGAAATCCCTGATGTTCTTGTATACCACAAATCAGACAGCTTTATTAAGTTGGAGAGTGACTCAGGAATCATTAGGACTTACAGGTACTCTTACACAGAAAAAGGTCTATATACCTGGGGCATCTTCAGTAGGTACTCTTGTTAGTTGCTCAAGCTCTGCCCCAATATCCAGCACCATGCTGACGGACCATGTGGAAGTGTCACTGTCTCTGTCAGCAGCCAGAAACTATTCTTTCTCTGGGAGAGGTGGCTCAGTTGATGGAACAGCACCTGTCAACCTACTTTCTTGTGGGCAGCTCTTTGTTTAGCAGCATGGGTAATGTCAGTTGCCCTGTAATGCACCATTTCATAATTATGGTCCTGGCCATTAACCACATTACTGTCCACCACTAGCTTATTCTATGCTTATTCCCAATAGGCCCAATCAGCAGTTTCCAGCCCAAAGAGCAGCTGGCCATGATGACAGAGGACCTGAAGTAGCACCTCATTCTCCACATTGGATAACATTGGTTTCTATTTAGTCTTTTCAGCAGAATCTGCAGTGCTTTTCTGCTCACTCTGTTTTTATGTATTGCTCTGTAGGTATTGAAAAGACTGGAGTCAAGCACTATGTTCATGAGTGCTCATAAAAATCCCTTACACTACCAGTCTCCCCCTTGCTAATATAGCTCCTCATTTTCTTTCCTGAACATAAAAATGAGGGTAAAAGGATACCCCACCCCATTCCTTGGATGTCCACAGACAGCTCAGGTACTATCTTGACAGAAGTAAATCTTACAGATTAATTTCTTATGAAGGTAAGAAGGCAGGACAACCTGTGCCAAAACAGATTATCTCCAAATAGCTGTCTAAGGTTATTATCATTTGTTATACTCACTATAACAAATCTATTCCAGGCAGGGTCAAGACCCCTCTACCAAAGCCTTGGCTTTATCTATGGCTTTTTGAAAAGGGTTAGATTCAAAAAGTATTCTAGAAGCTGCTACGTGATCCTCTGCAAATACTTCTACAAAGTACTATAAGGTGGATTCCTTCTCTAGGTAGAAATCAACCTTTGCTAGGACCATTCTCCAGGGTCTCCTGGACTCTTCTCCTTCCACCTCCCAAATGTAGTAAACTAGGATAATCTACCCATAGAGGTAAAGTTGCTGCAGCAGTGATCAGTAAGATGAACATAGTACAGATGCATAAATTGAACTTACTATAAAAGTATATGTTTGAATGATCACGGCTATAGTAGCTGGTGCATCCCCCCTATTTTTTTGTGTGTTTTTATGCCAGGATGTAGACATTTATTATTTTGCTCTGCTTCCTCCAGGTGAGACCTCAAGGCTAGAGAAGGAAAAGGACAAGGTAGTGCTCCTTTTATTTTATTTAACATTTGTTTACTGGGTATTTTAGAGCACAGACTTGATGTGGAGGAGACTAAAATCTTTCTCCACTTTGTCCATAAAGATTACACTGAGAGGCTCTTGCAGAAAGGGGTATGAAGGGCCACAGTATAAGACTGAGGACTGGAATAGTTAGGGCAGAGAATCACCCATGCCACTGGCATCTCATGCACAGAAGAGCAGTACCATCTCCATTATGTTGACATCCTGATCTCCTAGGCAGATGGCAGGAAGAGATTAGAGAGTGAGCACCGTCTATGTACTGTAAGTACAACTTATATTAGCTATACATACACATTTCCATTGCATGCCATCTACACATCTTAGTGTTGTGTTTCCCTCCATAGCCCCTGAAGCCATTACAGAGAACAGGAAACTGCACAGGAAGAGGGAAGATCACTTAAGGGAGCACCAGTATTAATGTATTTGCTTTACACTGTACAGGTAGTAATGTTAACAATCTGTTCAGGTAGTACAGATGAGGTGTCATACAGTATAGGTTTTATACATTACTACCACTTCTTTGTTAACTTCCATAGTTCAAAGGTAGCCGTATAACTGCTGGATGCTATTCCTGTCCATGTGCATGCAGGTATGCATTCATATAATCGGGTTAATGGCTGAAGTCATTAAGGCTTTGCTTTTACAATGTGATGATGCCTGTGAATTGAAGTCCCCCTCCTAAGTGTATTGTAATACAATTTGTAATTTGAGGTATCTACTTCATTAGAGTACCTTCAAGAGTAGAGGGGACAGAAATATATTTCAACTACATATTTTCACTGTAGAATTGTGTCACAGACCCGCTTTGTAAATATACTTGGCTTGATAATATAGTCCATTTGACTGCAGCCTTCACTTATATTGTAGACATAGCTCAAGCCTTCACTCATATTGTAGACATAGCTCAAGCCTTCACTCATATTGCAGACATAGCTCAGTATGTTAGGGCTGTTGATTGTATCGATTTATCATGTGTGATAAAGTATCTGGTTTAATTCCCACATTCAGTAATGTACCGTCCTTGGTCATTTGGGAAGCATATTTAAAGTTCCTTTGATTATATCACCTGTGTGGGGAATGTATACCTGACCAGCATGTTTTCTTCTATATTTACGTTTGTGTTAGACATCCCATTACTCTCTGTTAGAGTACAGACTTTAGTTGGGTTATGCAAGTACCTCTAAATGCAAGTAGTGATGGTAGTAGGTTCTAGCCACACTTTCAGTTCTGTATGCTATCAGCCTTGGTAAAGTGAGAAGTGTGCTCATAATTCCTCCAATTATAGTACCTGTGTGTGAAACTACAGCACTTGTTTATTTATTATTATTATTTTATTTATTTATTTTGAGGCAGGGGGATTTGTTCAATCATCTCAGATATCCCATTTCTGAATACAAACTTCATTTTGAATGGCTCGGCATGCTTAGGCTTTGCTTTCTGAATGCATGGGATGATAGCTGTGGGTTTCAGTCCCCCCTTTAGTTGTGTAGTCTGTCAGCCTTGTTAAATTGAGAAATGTGTTTGTTGTTCCTTTAAATATAGTACCTGTAACATTATCAAGGCAAAAATATATTTCAGCTTCATTTTTTTTCATTTTATCTCCTCTCTCTCTCCTCCACCCACTTTGTCAGCATCATTTTATTACATACATTTATTTGGTTTATAATTTTGTTTCTTTCCATTTATTTTCCTATTATATGCAGCAGCAGTAGCATCTAGATCTGCACCCATCCCTCAGGGAAAGCCTGCCAGCAACAACAGCAGCACCAGCATCAACACCAGAAAAAACAGCAGCATCTGGGTCTCGGCTTGCCACAGTCACTTCCACACCTTCTCGCTCACCTATACCACCCAGTACAAGTAGCCACGCAATGGGTGTTGGCACTATTGTACCCACTGGGATTAGTGCCAGTGGAGGTGACACCTTTGTCACCCATCAACAGATAGCAGATGTAGTAAGGGGGATCATTGGAAGAGGTTATATGCCTGCATTGCCTTCATGGAGAACTTCCTCCCATGACTCACCGAGTCGTGTCCCTTACCCAGCCTTTTGTCCACCATCTGAGCCAGGTCTCAGTCTAGAGGGCATCCAGGGTGGTGAGTAAGCTCCCATGGGAACACATTTGACAGGGACAGCAGCTGCAGAACCGCATCCTATCTCCCTATCCTGGTGTTCCCCTACATTTACGTATTTCCCACCTGTATTTGTTGACCAATCCTGCCTTCCCTTCACCATGGCGGTTTTGTCATGTGCTTGTTTGTGTGCTCCCTGCTACCTACCAAACCATCTTACTTCCTTTTCCTTCCATAATTTATCTTCTCTTCAAATATGAAAAATGAGCACCTGACCCACAAAAACTTTTCCCTACTTCCCTCACCTTCATTCTGCTCATTCCTTAAGTTTTTACCTCTCTGCTTTCTTCCCATTTTATCTCTTTCCCATATTTTCATTTCCACCCTTTTATCTGGTCAAAGAATAGATGAACACACTGAGTCATGGCCCTTTAAATCTTTCAAATCACTTCTCCTTCTTGCTGCTACTGTGCACACAGTATCACACTGAACATCACTGAGGCATGTGCACAATGAATCAGCCCTGTTACTGCTCATTATGATCCTGCAGTTGCATCCAAGTACAATATACTGTTCCCACAGACCCTGCTGTAGCCACGTAGGGTAAAGTCTCTAACTTTACTGAAAATATAACTGTGGGCTGTGCCTGTTGTAATTACAGTATCAATATAAAGACTGTGAATGCTTTGGCAATTATCATTGCAAAGAAGCTGTTTTACTAATATTTATTTATTTATTTATTTACATTTGTTTACCAGGAAAGTCCGACTGGGCCAGAAGCCCATTTTCAGTGGAGGCCTGGAGAGAAAAGCTCCACAGAAATACAAGCAATATACAATAATAAGATAGTACAATAGTATACATACAGTAAGATGCAGAATACATATCTCCTGGTTAGTCTATACAAAGTAGTATTCAATACAGTTTTCTAGTAGATACAGGTTCAAAAAGAAAAACATGAACATTTCAGTGAAGATCACTGTGAGAAAAAATAAAGTTAGTAGTGTGTACATATTAAATAATAGTTATGACCAAATAATCTTTCCTTTGTATATATTTTTGAGTAGTAATAAACACGGAGGAGAGGGAGAAAATGAGGTAAGCAGTGGACAGTGTGTTGAGAGAGTTATAGATATATTGTCAGTCAGGTTTGGCACAGGAGCAATGACAGTTCTTGGATAGATGTTCAAATAGTAGTTATTTAAAACTGGTAGATTCAGGTGTGTTTTGGAGGGTGTGGGGTACAGAGTTCCACAATTTGGCTGTTTGATTTGAGAATAGGCCTTTACTGTGAGTGTTGTTAGCTTTGTTTACTGTGAGAATGTTTCTGTCTGTAAATCATAGCCTTCGTGGGCATGGGTAGGGAATAACAAGCTCCTTGAGGGATGGGCAACTGTCAGGATGGAAGATGATATTGTGTGTGAATTTAAGTTGGTAGAGACGAAAAAGGTTAGGGAGCTCAAGCCAATTTAATTTAAGTAGAGCAATCCAATGGTGGGTTTGGTGGGGAAGATTGGCTGTGAAAGGGGCTATTTTGTTGTAGCAGGTTTCTAATTTGGTTAAGTCTGATTTTTTTTAAGTTGGCAAAGAGGGGGAAAGCATATGGGAGCATAGAGAGGAGGAAGGTTCTATATATGGCTAGTCTGGTATTGTCAATGAGGAATGGCTTGCTTCTCTACTGTCAGCCAAGTTTGATGTGAACTTTCTTAATTGTGGTGGCTATGTTTTGGTCAAATCTGAGTTTGTTGTCAGTTGTCACTCCAAGGAGTTTTGTATCATTGCTGTTTATATATTTTACTAACATTCACTGTTCATAAGATATTTATATTTGTTTGGCATATGCTGGTTTAACTTAACTTTCAGAAAATGCTATAGAATGTTAAAACGTGCTATACATGTGATGCGCTTTACATGCAGACTCATAGAAGTGTGACATTTCACAGGTCAATGGTATTAAGTAGCAGGACTTGATTGAATATTGCTGTAGATTTACCAGCACAATGGTTTTATTATAAGCTGTATATTATTTTGCTGTGTCTTTTCTTAAAACATTTAAAACAAATTAGTTCAGGTAACAATACTTATTAACTTCATTTACTTACAAGCATAGACACCTACTTAGATGAGGGCTTGTTAATATCCCTTACTCCATGCAGGTCTATACGATTTGCACTTTCAAGCAATGATTGTCATTATTCTGTGGTTTGTGCATCATTTTCAAACACATGTTTTTTTTAATTTTTAGGCAGTACCATGCTAAATCTATCTACTGCTAAGATGTCTAAATGTTCACCATTTACATCAACTTCTAACCAAAGTGTCAATATGTGTTTCAAATCAGCCATATGTGACCGTAACAAATTTTCCCTAATGAAGTTTAAATGATTAAATCAGTCTGCCTCTGCTTCCAGTCAAGTACCTGTTCTAGTTAAAAGTCCCTATTTCAAATTTTTATAACCATGGGTGTCTGCGTTTTCCATATCCATTCAGATTTCCAGAGAGTTTCCTGTAAAATATGCAAATAAAATTCTGTCACTCACTTGACAGCCAGTTTTCTTATCACACATCTCTCAAAGTCTACAGGGTAGGCTTCAGCATTGTCATCTGCTTCCAGTTTCTTCAGTGATGCACTGGTTCACAGGTCCTTGAGACATTACTGATTTTTGTCTTGCCACCACTTGGCATTGCAAGTTAACCAATTGTAGCTCAATGGATGCACATCTGATGTCACTTTCTGCCTGGGACTAAAGTAACTGCTGACTGGCACTGGTGACATTTGTCTTAGTTGGTTCCCAGTATCAATGGTAGAGTTTGGCAAGGCTTTAATAACAGCCTCAATTGTTGGTCAAACAGAGTAGCTGTAGTTACACACACACACACACACACACACACACACACACACACACACACACACACACACACACACACACACACACACTTACACATTTACAGGTGACAGTACACTTTAGAGCTGCAAAGGATTACAGTTCACAAAGTCTCAGCTGCACAGTTCACAGTTTTATATTATAACAGGGCTTCTTAGCATTTTCTTAGTCACTGGGGAGTGTATATCTGCATCCTTAGTTCAAAGCACATAGCAAACATTGCTTTAATACTTTGAATTATGGTAAGGCAGGATTTTTTATCAGAGCTTGCAATCAGTCCAAATGTACAATGAGTTGATTCAATAGTGATATTTTGCATCTGTGGGAACTTAAGTTCTTTTGAGAGATTGTCTTGTAATCTTGTAAAAATTAAATCATGTTTGAACTCTCAGCATTCTCCCTCAGTCCAATTAATCTTAGGTTGTTCCAGTGTTCTAACACTGCTGGTGTTCTAGATATCCCACCTTCAGAAGGATGAAATTAATATCTATCTGGTGGAGTAATGAAGTATTTTGGCATTTCTGAGTCTGTCTGCCTTGGACGTTCAAAGCATTTCCCAAAACAGTACTCTTCACTGACCATGCCTTAATACCTGCTTGGTGTATTTGCTAAGTGTTTTTTTATTATTATCATATCTTCTGAAATTTTGAGATCATTACTCTTAAATTGACAGTTTTGTCATCTGGGTTGTCTACATAATTGTGGCCTTCCATATCAGGACCCTCCACCTCACTGTTTTGCCTCAGGAATAGTTGGTGAGGTGGTAAAAATTGACTTATTCTGTGGTTAATGCTCCCAAAACTTAAAATATTATCTTTATGATCTATACTACAGGGCAAGTGTTGAAAAAAGGAAATTTACTGCAGTTATATAATTAAGTTATAGGATCTCTGTTTCATGTTTTCTTCTATGACATACTACCTGTGTTCCCCCCTTTGTTAACCTTATTGAAAACAAAACATTTTTGAGAGAGGAGAAAAAATGAAAGTTGGGACTTAAAAAGAGAGTGGCAGAGGTTCCCCTCTTTGTTGACAACATTATTAAAGATACCTTTCTTTTAGGGGCCTAAGGTATGGATCTTCCTGCCACTGCATATCAGATCCCTATAAGCATTTCCTACACTTAATACCTGGAGTGGATATGTAATGTGATAACAATTATAATTTTTTAAAAAATAATTACTTACCCTTGTGACTATAAATTTTTATTGTAAAATTTGTAGACATATGCAATATTGTCTATAAATTTACTCTTACTTTATGTAAGTCTCAGCTGTCTTCAGTCACAAATACAAAATACTGTCCTCTTCTTATCCGCACTCTTTATTCTGGCTTTTTGAGATAAAGCTCTGGACTACAGACATGGAACTCATCAGACTGCTGTACATTACTAGTCATAGATTATTTTAAAATTGAATCACATATTCTTGGGTCTATATCATATCATTGTAAATCTTTCAGGGCTACCTAATAACCTTTTTTGCTGAGTCTGGCGGTTCACCTTCCTACTAGATTAGCTAGTTCATGTGTTTGAATTATCAGTTTAACATGACAGTGTCAAAGACACATATGTTAAGTTCCCCCCTTCCTATGTACTCCCCCACTTACTTGCTGACCTAAAACTACTATACAATGCTATATCATAAAACTACTCACCCATCTATCCCTTCTTGTTTAACTAATGTACTTCTTTAGACTATGGAAAGTCTAAAGATATGTAATCTGACTTAATTTTGAGGGAACATCCCTCAATTTAAACTATATTCGATGCTGTTCAACTTAGACAATTGAACTATGTGTGAATATGTATCTTGTCCTTTCACCTCCCCAAACCCCCTACAGTAAACTCTTCTGAATTTAAAGGCTATGACTGTACCAACCACAATCAACTCTATGACGAAATATGAATATTTATTTTAGACTACACCATCCTGGCTTTCACTCGGCAGCATGTTTCACTAAGGAAGTCTACACCAAATTTGAAAAAAAAAATGCATAGAGCTAGCATTCCTACCAGATTTAAGTATCATGAAAAATTTAAAAATAAACTACCTTGGTGGTCCACTGCCATAAATAATATCTACATCAAAAGTAAAAAAGCTCTTTAAATTATACAGAAGTTGTAAAATCCTTCTCCTCAAAGAAAATATGAAAAGCATGCTTCCTGTTCTGACCCATTCAAAATGATGCCTCCTGTTATGATCCAACAGACCTTGCCAACATTCTTGCAAACAAATTCAGTGGGAACTTCACCCTTGAAAGTTCTATACAAATCCTAATCCCTTTCTCCCCAATTATCTTTAAAGATTGTTTACTGAAAGCACTAACCAAGACAAAAAAAAAATGCTTCCAACATGGAACCTGACAATATAACTGGTTGCTTAAGTAATAGTGTTAAATATGCCCTTGCAGAGCCACTTATTAAACTGCTTAACCTAATATTAGCTTCCATTTTCTTTCCTGGTGAGTGGCACATTGCCATAATGATGCCCCTCCATAAGGGTGGCCTTACAACTGACTCAAGTACTTATAGAATTTTCAGTCTTACAAGCTTCATATCTAAAGCCGTGAAACATATTGCAAGTGGCCTCATAAACTGTGGTATCAGGACTCATATTTGACATAGCTCACAACAGTTTGTCTTTGTGAAGTGTACATCCTGTCTATTCAATCTGGTAACCCATTCTGAAAAGGTTTTGGTCTGTAGATAGCAGCCATACCATACTCACAGTGTATCATGCATCCACCAAGGCCTTCAACACTGTTCTCATGCTGGAATCATACAGAAGCTAAATGCAATAAAAATCAAGCCATACATGGTAAGGTGGCTAGTAAACAGGCTGAAAAACAGAACGCACACAGTGCAGGTTGTAGGCACTTCATCTGAATGCATGAAAATAACCAGCAGTGTCCCACAGGTCTCCGTTTATGGACCACTCTTTTTTGGCTCTTATTTCTCAGATCTCCAAGCTGAGCCTTCTACCTGACAAAGTTTTCAGATGACCACAAACTGTGGTTAAGTCACATTTTGACACCCAAACCCTCCAGGATAAATTTTGCCTAGTAAACTCTTGGTGTACTAAAATGGGCTCAAATCAAATGCTAAAGGGGTGGTGTCAACACTTTTGGTAGGCAGCACCTCCCCTCATCATGCTGTGTAGACAACACACCATTACAAAACAAAAATGTAGTCAGGAACCTAAGAACTTGGGTTGATGAGTCCCTTTCCTTTGATTATCACATGACAATGGTTGTCAGAAAATCCTTTTATTTAGCACAGCTAATTACAAAATTAATATTTGCAAGGTCTAAAGAGTCTAATAATCCCTTGTACTCAGCATTGATCAGACCACTTATCGAGTACAGTGGCCTCTTCAAGATGTATTTCACTAAACTTACCAAATAATTAGAAAGACTTAAAAGGTTCAACCAAAAAAGATAGCAGACCTAAAGACCTTGAGCTATGAAGAGAGGCTGGAAGCTCTACCCCTTTATCAGTGTCAGTAAGTCCAAATGTTCCACAAATACTGAACCTAAGGACTTAAATCTTCAGCAGCAGATAAATTCAAAACAGTGGAGGGACAAATGTATAATCCAGCATCAGCTAAATGTCTGCAGTAAAGCTCCTGTCCATGTTAAATGCTGTGACTCATTATCATCCTTTAAACATAACTAGATGACTGGCTAGGTGCTCCCAAACATACTCTGGGATCAAGTGTTATGTCCCTCCTGGTGAATGAGGTATGGCCTGAGGGATGTTACTGGCAAGGCATAAATAGTCAGACATGATGGCCTTGTATATATATGAAATCTATGAAGTTAATGCTCAACTGACTTTTGTCACTAATACTTATATCGTTAACTCATTTTGTGCATTTTTATACAGAATAACTGCTATTTACTATCTTGACTGTTTGCCTTTACATTGAGTCTATATTTGTTGCAAGCACACTGTAAGGAAAGTACTTTAAGTAAATTCCATGATTTTGAGTGACGTTTATTTATCTGCCAGTGGTAGAGATCTTATCTAAAAGGGAGCTTGGACAACTTCCATTTGTGGGGTAGAAATATAAGTAAGTAAAAAAGATATACAAAAAAGGCTAACAAACAGGGTTAATAATGTGAAAAAAAAACACTTTTGGCAATCCAGATTCAAGACTGAAATACTTTTGGTGTGATATAGGAAGTTGTCATAATATCCCAATAAGCTCTTTACCCAGTTTCCATTAAATATGCATGTATCAGAAGAATATCTCCACATGAAACTCTCATGTTCAGTTTGATACATTAAGCCACAGGGAAATGTAGTGAACACATGACTAAGAGAAATACCCAGCCTTGCAGATGCTGCTCCAACCGTGTAACTTTCCAGTGGCACCTTCCCTGATCTGAAGCAGGTATAAGTAAAACCTCTCCTAAGGCCGAGGAGCTCACTACTTCTCTCGTTATTTGAGTCTCAGAAATTATTGAAAAGGTCGTATCATCATGACTTCTTACATCTCATATGAACTCATTCAGCCTCCTTGACTCCCAGCACCGAGGTTTCGATAAGAGCTATAGAAATTCAACTTCCACCTACTATCTCACAAACAATGACCTTCAAAACATGAACAATAGCAACCTCTCTGGAACTTTTTTTTTTTAAAGTCCTTCCATCACCCACTGCCTGTTGGCCATCAGCTCTCCCACAATCATTCTACCTGCTCATTCTTCTGGTTTTCTAATTTTAACATTAACACCCTGCCTTCATTGGATGATGATAGGCTTCTTAGATATGAAACCCATTCAGCATGCACACTGCCAAGAGCACCTTATGAAAGCTACCATGTGAATTCTGCTGCACACCTTGCACCCTTCTTCCCAGTAAGTGTTGGGATTCAAACCACCTCCCACTCCAAAAAATGGGTAAGCTGGCATTGGTCACTCACTCTTATCCTTCCTCTCTCAGATCATTCAACACCCTGGCCAGTAATAAATCACATATCAGCTGGGTTATAGTGTAGATTTCAGCCCTCTATTTCATGCAGCTAAAATTAGGACAGTATTTATTGACTACACAAAGGTGTTTGATTCATTATAGCATCTCCAAGTGCCAACTGCAGATAATATAGAAAATAATTAATATTTCTTACTTAAATCAATACCTTATGAAATAATTTTCTGAGTCAGAATAGGTAAATATCTTGTTCAAACAGAGAAGCCAACCTTGATATCACAAAAGGATTATTCCTTGGTCTTGTGTTTTTAGATTTTCATTAATGCGTTCAGGGTTACACTTTTTTGGTCTGCTACCCAGCAGCTGCTGATATGTACTTATTCACCATCAGCCTATGTGTTTTCCACTGTCCCTTACCCCCTTCTGCAGGGGGGGGGGTGCAGCAGAGTCTGGACAGATCCTGTCAGGATTGTTCAGACGGGTCCATCTTCTGCAGGAAAAGACCTAAAAATGTCTCTCTATCTTTAAGAAAAGTGATGGAAGGTAAACTCATACATGTGGGACAAGATTTTTTACATGATACAGGGAAGGGGAAGCCCTAAATGAGCAGAGCAAGTATGACATCATAAGCATCATTGTCCATGATACCTCCCTCCTGCTCATGTTAACACTCATCCTGCTAAAATAACCTGTCTGCAGCCAGGGAATCATACCTCAATCTTTACCAGGTCATTCCACTCTCTTATCTGGCTACTTCAAAGACATCTCATCTACTTTTTGCTGATGATTTAAAACTGCATAGCTCATTAGAAAAGCACCTGAAATTGTATCTATAAATTATTAAATCATTCTCAGACAATATTAGACTGAGGTTTGGTCTCAATAGATGTGCAAAAGCAAGATTTATATCAGGAAAGCTGCTGCACCAAGAGAATATTAATTATAATTCAACATCTTTATAAATAACCTTCACACTGCCCTCCCTGACACTACAGTCATCCAATACGCTGATGACTCCACCCTAGTTTGTTCTGCCTCCAACCCTTCTGAACTTCTGTCCAAAACTCAAAAAGCTTTCTCCACTACTGAAAAGTGGATGCACCAAAACCATCTCTCCCTTAACTCCAATAAATCTAAAATACTAATTTTCCTTCCTACCAAGGCATCTTCCTTTAACAAAAACTCGTTCAATGTCCAAAGCCTAACCAACACTCCTATAGAAGTGGTCCCTTCCGCAAAACTCCTTGGCATCACCATTGATGAACAGCTCAAATTTGATCTCCACATTCAACAAAACATAAAGAAAACCCACCAAAAATTAGGTATGCTCTACAGGAATAATCAATTTCTTTCTAACTCCTCTAGGCATACCTTAGCCATCAGCTACCTCCTCCCTTCTCTCCTTTATGGTGCCCCACTTCTAACTAATCTTTCTGCTTCCAACACCTCAAAACTCGAAGCTTGCTATAATAAGATCTCTAAATTTGCCACCAAATCCAAAACCTGTACTCACCACTGCCATGCCCTACAATCTCTAAACTGGTTAGAACTCCCTAACTACCTTGACTATCTCCAACTAACTGCAGCTCACAAATTAATATTTTATCCAGAAAAATGCCCTGCCTTATCTAACATCCTTCCCCCTTACATCCCTAACCGATCTCTGAGATCTGAACACCAAAACCTAATCTCCATTCACAAACCTAAGCATCCTGCTGGCCAGCACCTACTTTCCTTCTCTCTTGGTAGAAAATGGGACTCCCTCCCACCTTCTCAGGACCATCACTAGCTCTGATTCTTTCAAGACCCATCTTTTCTTACACTTATCCTCCAAATGGAAATGTCCTTGCTTTCACCCAGTATAAATGCTAGAAACTTTCTCCACCTTAACCTCTATTCTCTAGCACCAATCTACTATATACTCTCTTAATTTCATTCTATGTTCCCCCTATATGGTTATAGCTGACTTTCAGTTGACTGTAAGTATGTAAATACTGTTCATATGTAGCAAAAAAAAAAAAAATTAACTTTTTTTCTTTGCAGACTCTGCATCTTGGACATTGTACTTTTATGATTGTATTTTATGTAATCATCACTGTATTGCCAACTACTGCATCTCACATATTCTTAACTGTTTGTGACATTGTATTATCATCCATTACTGTATGTAACCTTGATTGTACTGTTTTTGGAGCTTTTCTCCCCGGGCCTCCACTGAAAATGGGTACTTCTTGGCCCAGTGGACTTCCTCGGTAATCAAACTGAAATAAATAAATAAATAAATATTAACCTGGGACAAGAATGTGATATAAAAAGGAACTTGAAGAGGAAATTGTATTTAAATGCTTGGAAATGTGTGTCACATGAAAGGAGTGGTGGATTTAAACTAAAAGAAAAAGGCAAATAATAATTGCTCAAGATCGCAGGCTGCATGCATGTTGGTTTACAAAGTCTATAGAAAAAGCAGGAGATACAGACAAATGCAAGTTCATTAGTACAGAACTAGAAACAGTTGCAGTCTCATTACTGATTGCAATGTACTCATGGATGTGGGTCACTATATGGAAAGGCACAAACAAGACTGTTGCATAGCTGATTGTAAAAACACTACATCATACAAGTAGATGAGAAGCATGGGAAACAGGAATCACAAAGCATTACTGGAAAAGATCCCACAGGCTCATCTTATGTTGATGGTTAAGAAAACAGAAGCAAAAAAAGAATGAAAGAACTATCATAAGCCATTGAAACAGCTACACCCAGATATTATAGTCTTACATACTGAGACATGCAGTCATAAAATAACCAAATATGCAAGCAGAAATTTGAGCAATGTTCCCAAAAGTACCAGGAGCAATATAACTAATAAAAAAATGATTTCCAAGCATACTTAAATATACTACCAATACATGTAACTCTGTATGAACTGTAGAAGTAGGCAATTCAAAAGACACTGCAGGTGCAGAGAACAATCTTGGCAAACATCAAAGTCTGAAGCAACACTAACTTTTTGAGCTCTTATCCATTCCTATCACTGTATTAGAAACTCAAAATATTTGTAGAAATTAAAAAAAAGAAACACTACAACCACAGGACTAGGCCAAATTGCAAGGAGCCACCTTGCGGTATAAACTAAAAAGAAGAAACAGTCCACAAAAAGAAAAAAAAATGATAGCCCAAGTAAGCCGCATAGAGTAAATAAAGTAAACCATTAAGTCTAAGAAAGTGACTGTATATTGTTTCTATTATGTACAACAAATCCAGGATATTTACCAGGAGCAAGAAAGAAGCTACAGGAAAGAGAAATAATTGTTCAGGATATGTCACAGAGTAAAATTCTGGAACCTTCTATAGGAGAATTGTGCCACTCTGTATGAGCTGCAGAAGGAAGAAATTATTGGTATATTGTGGGTGCTGTGGAGATCACTCTTGGCAATACAAATTTCATGAAATGTAATAGCACCCTGACTCAGAAATGGGGTCTATTCCTGTTACGGTATTAGAAATCTAAAACATTTGGATAAATTAAAAAGTAAATATTTCACAATTTACAAATAGTTAGTATAGCCACTTTCTTGCTAATCTGTAGAGTTCTATAGATTAGACCTTTCTCAGAATTAAAACCTTCACCTCCATCTTCTGTTTTTTAGACACCAATCTTTCACTCTTCTCCATCCTAACAAGTCTTTGGAATGCTTCTTAAAACAATGCCCCTTTGAAGGTTTAAGGTAAAAAATCACTTCTACTAACCCTCAGTTCTCCAATGTATGTCCAAGCTTGTCAACTACCATCTTACTACTAATATGATATGCAGACGTGTGAGAAAATAAGCAGTTTCTGCCTAGACAAGCATGAAATGCAGGTTTCTCTCAGTTTAATTTGAGAACGGTCCGTATTTCTATGCCCGGGTATGATTAAAGTTTTTGAAATTAGTATTGCTTCTGTCTTTGTTAGCCATGATTGCTATTCTCAGCACCAGCAATGTGTCCAGAATTACCTCCTTCTGCAGTTCTTACAGGATTACATGGATTGACAGCATATTTAATTATAACTGTAAATCATTTTTTACCAATCCTGTTACTCCTGTTGCTACTGGAACTGTCTCAGTATCTCTCCTTTGTGGAAATGTGCATGAAAATGAATTAGTGCAAAATCAGTTCAACCGTCCTTGTGGAATTGTTTGCACTATTGCAAAAATATATCCACTCAGAGCTACGTTGCTGAATGATGTATTATTTATTCATGTTATATTAAAGCAACCCGCCTTTCTGTAAATACTACATTCATGCTGTTGATTTAATATATAATATAACAATGTTATAGCTGGAGAAAAGGCCCATGATTCGTACGATAAAACAAAAATGAAGCTGTCTTTTACTCAAGTAAGTAATTTCCCTCAGTGATGTAATATTGAGATGACATCACAGTAAGGGTACTTTTCCAAGATGGCCATCTATCTCAAAAATGTGTTTTTTATCATTACAAATCTTAATATGAAACTTCAGTACTAGTTCAAATACAGCAAAACTACTGACCTCTTGTATGTATATTTAGCACACACAATACTTCATTACATCAGATTGCTTTGAGTAAAATGTTAAGACACAAAGCTGCTTAACTTGCAACTTAGCATGAATCCCATGAACATACATTGGTGGATCATCTGAGCAGCACCTTTTTTGAATTGTGTTCCACCATCAGCCACAGCTGCTCCTTCTGTCTAATTGCACATTTTCTTTTGCATTATCATAGGATCATAGGAGATTACTAGGCTATCGACCCAGAGGTCATTTTAAGCCTAGCTGTTTCAACCCAATGCAATACCAATGAGGTACTAATCAATACCCAAGATTACATTTAGCGGTGACTGCCTATGTCCAGGAGGGTTGTGGGCACTATCCCTGGTAAGAATTTACAGTGCCCCATCCACTCATCCAGGTTCCTCTTGAACAGTGTCATAGAGGTAGCCTGTTCATAAGACGTGGCAGTCACTGCGAGATAAATCTGTCCCTCCAGCATGTCCTATTTAAATCACAGGTCATATTTAAGTCCGTGGAGCACATAGCCCTAGATCCATTTGATTTACAGATATGCAGTAACTTTATTAGGTTTGGGTTGTTCTGTAGAACAGGAATAACTCTCCCCTAAGAAGTCTATATGCTATGGAGTATAGTGACAGAGATTTTTGTGGGTTCATGTAAGGAACATGCTGGAGGGCCTTGATCTTCTTTGTTAGAAATTTCTGAGGTCTCCTTAATTCCTGTAGGTGCTTAGTATGGTACATACTGAATGGGATGTTACACTCAATTATGAGCTAGATAATTGCCGAGTTTAGGGGGTTATAACTTCTTTTTCTCTCAAGGTGATGCTTTTACTATTAAAGTGAGCCAAACATGGTAGATTCGTGGTGGTTGAAGTTAAAGTCTTGGTCAGCCTGTGATCCCAGGTCCCTTACCACTTCATGGGTTCTTAGGGTATTGTTACTGATTTGATAGTGTGAAGGGACATTGTTGGTGCCAAAGGAATGATTATGCATTTCTTTACATTCAGTTTGAGACTGTGACTAATACACCAGTTGTTGGTCTGTGTGAGACCATCCTGGAGTATACTGACATCATTTGGGGATTAAAATGATTGCACCTAGTTTGCAGTCATCTGCAAACTTGGTCAGCCACAACCTTTTAGGTTTGACCTGAATGTCTGAGAAGTATATACCAAACAGTAGGGGGCCCAGCACTGACCCCTGTGGCACCCCACTGGTAACAGGTATGCTGGTTGATGTGGAGTCACCCACTTTGATAATGTGTGTCCGGGTTGTGAGCCAGTTGGCAAACCATCTTACAATGAAGGGGTTTACATTCAGTTTGCTAAGTTTATCAGTAATGCTTGAATGAGAGATTGTGTTGAAAGCCTTTGCCAAGTCGAGGTATTCTGTATGCACAGATTTGCCCTTATCAATGGCCTTGGTCACATTTTCAAAGAAATCCACCAGATTTAACAGGCAGGATCTGCCCTTCACAAAGCTCATTTGGGTAGGATCCAGGGTTTGGTTGTCACCTATGTCTTTATTTATGGGGCCATAATGATATATTCCATGGCCCTACAGATTAGGCTGGTCAGGCTTCTTGGTCTGTAATTCCCTGGGTCTGTTGCTAGACTACCTTTGTGGTGGGTAATAACTGTAACTGTTCTCCATTCTGCAGGAACAAAGCCTGTGGTTAGGCTATGATTGAAATAGGTACTTAGTGGTGATGCTAGTTCATGTTTTAGACTGTTTAGAGGACAGCCTGCGATGTCATTTGGTCCCATAGAGGCCATGTTCTTTGCCTTGGATAGGGCTTTGAGGACCTGCTCTTCAGATATGTAAGGTGGGGAGGTTGGGAGAGGGTTTGTTGTAAGTTAGGAGGGGATAAGGGAGTGAACTTTTCACCAAACCTATCCACTAGCAAGTTCACTATCTCTGTGAGTCAGTGTATGTGATACTGTTGACCACCAGTTCTGTAGAAGCTCTTCATCACATTTGTATGTTGCATATAAGCACATATAGACAGGTAGGTGCTTGTGTTAAAGTGTGTCATTTCATTGAAGAATGGCAATCACCTTGTGTCAGATAACTCATTCACAGCATGTAGAGTTTAACTGAAAAAAAATACATTAATAAAAACTATGTGAAAGAAAACTTGTCGAAATCAGTGCAATACTATTTTGGCTGGAACACTAAAATCCTCATTATTTTGTTGGGAGGCCAAAGCCGGTCTATATTATTTCATCGAATGTCCACATTGTTAAGCAGCATTTCATCAGACATGCTGTTCATCGAAGCCCACTACACAACCTGCTAATTATATATACCATCTCCAAGATCACAATATAGTGGGGAAAGGCAACATTTCCTGATCCCTACCTTAACATGATCTCAGTCAGAATGGTTCCACAAATGGCATTTCCAATGAAATGCCATTCAACAATGTGGCCGTTCGAAGAAACAACAGGGACTCAGACAAAGCACTGCATACACCTTTCCCAGCACAAGCATCTTTGCTCTTGTATCTCCTACTTCATTTATAATCAGTTCAGGGGTAACTGCACCCCAGAGCAGAGGAACTTAACAACTTAAAATTTCACTTAGCAATGCACACACTTTCCTATGTAGCACAAAACCACTGAACAAAAATATAAGCATATATAATATAACACTAAATCTACAATGAAAGTAGAACTATCGGCTTGCATTATAGTATACTAGAATGCTTCCATTCAGAACCATCAAAGCCTTAAGTATGCAAGTGAGAAAAGTAAAAAAAAATGTGTTGTAAATGTCTCAAAAAATTTTCATACTATATTTCTATCTTATGCCTCCCAGTCCCATCACATATTATTTATGTAAGCAGAAATGGTGAGCAACCTAAAAGTAAGAAAAATAAACTGTGTATATTTTTAGATCAGCTATAGCAGAAAACAGTTTTTTCCGTTATTGGAAGAGATGATAATTTGTTTAGAAGTTAGCGACTAATTGTATATACAATGCCATTTCATTTTCATTCATTGCCAAAATTTTATTGTGGGCTGAATCATTTTATTTGTATTTGTTAATTGGGGTACTGCAGTAATCCACTTGGACTTTTTGACACTCACCCTGGGAATGTTGTTTAGATAACAGGCTTACGCAGAGCCACACAATAAGCAAACACAGAATGGGGGAATCAAACATTAAAAGCAGCCACCTTAAATCCTCCACTCAGACTACTATGATTCTTATTCTTCACATTTGGAAATGTATATCATAAGCATTTAATTAACATGCAATTAAGGTTAGTAGGAAAATATAACATGTTGTGATTTTTTTTATGTGAATAATTGCAAGCCAACTATATCCACATGAAAACCTCTGCAGAAATCTACTAGTTAGTATTTAATCACCAAGGACCAATCAGTGTAAATGCTAGGTGTCTGTGCAAATGAAATTATTAACTGCTAGATATATAAGGACAAAGACAGAAATGAACTTACGCGACATGAACTATAGGTAAGGGCAACAGTGTACTCATTACAGTGCAACCCTACTGTTCACATCTTTGGTTATCAGCATGATTATTTTTATCTAGCTGTATAATTTCCATGTGAGTCAGTTTATGGAATTTAAATTGTATGTTTAATTATATATGTTAGCTTTTAACTGAATACTGCTGTCTACTCTAGTTTTACATCACTGTACACTATTCTTTGTAAATATTTGTATAAACAGCGTATACTGTAGGAAATTAAACTGCTCAACAAAAAGTACTCATTCATTTCACTAAATACTTTTTATTCTAGCTCTGTGAAGTTTTCTGATGGTAAAACTGATACACTATTCACTGTTGACTTTACTGAGTCATTTTTAGGAAGTGGGGGATGTTTTACTTATGTGCATTGCATTATTAACTACCTCAGACAGTCGCAGCTTAAGGGTGTTTCACCTCTGAGAAAACTGCTTTTCGTCTGAGTGCTGTGCTTTCCTGTAGAAGTGCTCATCAGTCTGCCTTTCCTTATATTTCATGTTATCTTCCCTTATGCTGAAATGTTGGACATTACAATTTCATAATAACATGCCAGATGAAGGCCCCTAACTGTAAATGGTATTTGCATTCTAAGTTGTGTATCCCTAAGAATCGATCATATTCCCTGTCCATACCTATTCTCTTCACCCCTCCCTCTTTCCTTTTCCTTTCTGTAGACCTACATTAGCTGCAAGACCTTAGTAATTACAAGGATTTGTATAAAGGACTCTGCCACCATATTTAGGTGATGGGGCTGATTATAGCACAATATGATTGTTTGTCTTTTGGATTTTCCCAATAAGGGGTCACCACAGTGGAATTCCGGCCCGCTAATGATTGGCAGTAGATTTTTATGAAACGCCAAGCTGCCAGCTCGACGCCCAACCTTCAACAAAGGCATGCCCATTTACGCACGCATGTCTTTCAAACGCTACCCAACCGCGGGGAGGACATGCAGACTCCACACAGAAGGCACTCCCAAGCCCAACCGAGAATCGAACGGGAGAACCTCTTGATGTGAGGTAACAACGTTACCACCGTACCACCGCGGCATGTATGATAAGAATGGTTAAATGTATATGTTCCATTAAGTTAAAAGAGATATAGATCTAACTGCCAAGCATCCTTTCTCAAGGATGCCATTTCTAATAAGAAAGCTTTTTAGACCAACTGATGTAGGATGTATAGTTAACACATGGCACAACAAAAATTCTAGTTCTTTCCTCAAACAAGACAGCAGGCTAAGTATGCTGTGACTATGTAAACAAGGCTCAATGATTTGCTGTACAAACTAAAATGGTGGGGTTGGTGGTGGCTCCTTGTTGTCGAAGTTAAAGTGGGCTTAGCAACAATGTGTTGCTGACTGCCAATATCTTTTAGGCATATTGCAAGAATGTATGTGGATAGCAGATTTTGTTTTCAAACCTGCTGTTTTCCAGGAGATCAAATTGTTTTCTGCCAGGTACTTTTAGACAACATGCTTACAGTTTTTTTGATGGCTAGAACTGAGGGAATTTACTAGTTAAATTACAGTGAAATAATAACTATTGGAAGCCACATCTTCCATTTTGTATCTTTGAAGGGTTTTACCGAACTTATTCCCTTTGTTACTCACAATGTTTACCGGTCCAGTTAAGAAATAACAATGGAAGTGATGAAACTGCTTATTTACTCAGATTTTTGTACTATATGGCCCATCAGCATTTCACCCTTCCCTTTAATTTACTGCTGTGAAGAGCTTCAGGTACCATATGTCATTGGCCTAATGACAGTCTTGGCTCCCCCTAGTGTTTTGCTCAAGCACTTGCAGTCAGCCTGGCTATTTGTGCTGTTATAGAGGGGATCACCTCAAGTTATCATGTTGTTGTTTGTCTTTTCGGCTTTTCCCAGTTAGGGGTCACCACAGCAGAACTCCGGTCCGCTAATGATTGGCAGTAGATTTTTTTTTATCGTGCCGAGTTGCCAGCCCGACGCCCAACCTTCAGCAAAGACACGCCCATTCACGCATGTCTTTCGGAGGCCACTCGACCACAGGGAGGACATTCAGACTCCACACAGGATATATATATGGGTCTACTTCTTTTCATAGAAAACACATATTTTTCGAACAACAGAAGTACAAACTCACTTCAGTGAAAGTGCACTTAACCAAAAGAGCACTTTCGAGAACACCGGTTCATCAAACCAGAAAACAAAATAGACGAACTCTGCAAACATACTTTTGCAGGGGGGCAAGCCTCCGTGCACCCCCCCCAATGTGGGAATTATGCCCCCCACCCCCCTCTACTTATATATACTAACTCTGAGATTGCACTACAGTGGGGAAACAGGTATATTTCCTTATCCCTACTGCACCGTGCTTCGTTGAACCAGGAAAGTGTGTTTCCAAAGTTTGTCTGTTTTGTTTCCCAGTTTGGTGAACTGGTGTTCTTGAAAGTGCACTTTC